>NC_057795.1:663969502-664057067 GCF_018294505.1 Triticum aestivum
TAATAACAAAAAAAGTTGGAGCCTACTTGTAATTTTGGAATCACAAACATGTTTTTGGCATGGAATGCTCAAATGAATGTGCATCCTATGTACGATGAAATGTTGTGATTAAAAAAATGAAAAAAAATACATGGGCATGCAAAAAATCGCCATCATGTTGTGCCAAAAAATCCGATGCATAGTAGCATTTTGCCTTGGTACATGACAAAACTTGGAACAAATGTTGTATACGTAGTTTTTGGGATTTGAGCATATAGGACACATGGCAAATTGGTAAGTAGACAAAACTGTTCTCAAATTTGCCATGCCATTTGAAGGAAAATTGCCATGTGACAAAAATAATACAATTTTAACTAAAAAAATCTCACTTTTCAGAACAAAATATAATTTCTGAAATTTGCCATATCATCCTTCTTAAAATTGCCATATCATATGAAGAAAAAGCCCGTGGTAGCATTTGCTATTACTTAAAGCCATGGGGAAAAAACCGAACTAACTATTTCAGGAAAAAAATGTCACATTTGTTTGCAAATGATACGGCAAAACAATGTATAACACAAACTAAGATGCACATGGCAAGAACGCCTAGTTTTGGTCGGTTTTGATTGCAACAATTATTCGAATACATATGACAAAAACATAACAAGTAGGACTGTGGTATCCCCAGCCCACCAAGGTTCAAATCCTGGTGCTCGCATTTATTTTTGAATTTATTTCAGGATTTCCGGTGATGCACATTCAGTGGGAGGAGACGTTCCCGTCGACGACGAGGCGCCTACGGTGACTTCGTAAATCTCAAGATGATATGCCAGCTCAGTCTTTCGGAGGTGCTCATAGGGGTAGAGTGTGCATGTGTGCTTCATATGGATGAATGTATGCGCGTGTATATGAGTGCTTGTGTCTGTTTTGATGTTCAAAAAAAAAGTTGCCGTCACAGCAACATATGCTTTTTAGTTGCCATGCCTTTATTGATAAGTTACACAAAGAATTAAAAAGTGATACTTAACAAATTTTTGTTGTGCCTATATTGGGCCTAAGACACGACAATTTTGAAGATAATGACTGGAAAAAAAAATAAGGGATTGATCAGGATGCTACCTGCAGGGAATGGATCAAAAACGCCGGGCCTTGTTCAGCGTGCCTCCGTGGTGGTCGAGCTCGAGCTGAGGTCTCGAGCATCGTCGGCCTCCTCCTTCGACTCGTTCTACCCAGCGAGGCGAGCACCTTCGAGGCTGCTGCAGTCGTGCTTAGCGTCGGATCCAACGGGAGATGGAGGCGGGCTTGCGGTCGTCACCACCATGTCATGGAGCGACGAATGCATAGCGGTGGGCTGCGGCGTCATCTCGGCGAGATCCAGCATCAGATGGACGACAAGTGGGGAAGCGGAGAGGCCGAGTAGCGAACGATTTGTTCGTCTGACATGGCGGCCACAGTTGTTCTAAGATTCATGCTACTTGATCCAATGGTACAAACAATGTCTGCGCTGAATTTGTTAAAATATGACGTCAGATATTTATGAATTCCGTATTTTTATCTCCTTATGAACTGCGCTGATACATACATACATATGTACATACAAATTTCAAAAATAAATAGTTTTTCTAGGGGCAAAGTAATGTTTTTCTTAGGGCTGAAAACAAAGTTTTTTTTAGGGGGGCTGAAAACAAAGCAACGAGGCGATGGGTTCGTCGGCCCCGTTAGTTCTGGGCTCACGGGCCGAGCAGATTACTACACCGAACGCATCCAACGGCACGAGTCGGCCGGGCGCCCCTGTAATCTGCCCTAACGGGAGCCCCTCTATATAATCACAGGCTTTCTTCCCCACGCCGCCACCTCCCATCTCAGCTGCAGATCTCGATCTCGATCTGTCTGGTTTCTGAACCTCTTTTCCGTTCCTCCTTCCCGGGGGATTTCTGTTCCCATCTGGGTTTGAGCACGGTGGGGGATCGATATTCGGTCTCGTTCGTCGTAACTGTGCATCGGATTACAAATACCTGATCTGTTCTTTCTTGTTTTTTCTGTTCTTGATTTGTTTTTTTTTTTTGCTTATCGGTGGCCGAGGATTAAAATGAATTATATAGACAAGCATATGTCTGAATTCTCTTCATGTGGAACGATCTAATCTTCTCTATGAGGCCAGCGATCTTGCTCGTTTCTTGATCTGCAGTTTTATTAGATGCGTTCCGTGGTTGCGTGGTGCCGATGATGATTAGTGTGAACCTTTCTCAATGAAATCACTAATGATTACATAACCTACTGCCTTCCTTCCGAGGCGCCACGATTCCTGGTTCCCTCGTCCTTTTTCGCCAGTTTTGTTCTTGTTTGTCTCTGGCGCTATTGGTTTGCCAAGGTCGAATGATGATCACAAGTGCATAGTTCATATGATCAAATCGTGATTACTTGAACAAAAATAGTCTTTCGCTCCTATCTGACGACCCTACACCCTTCCCTCTCAAACAATTTGTGTGTTATTTTGCTTGTTATGTTTTGCAACCTCATGTCTGAATTTGTTGTAAAGGATGGTGAAGATTGATACAGTATTTGCCTTGCCGACAATCCTGCTTATTTGACATAATGGACAAGCATATGTCTCAATTATCTTCATGTGGAAAGCATAATTAGCAATGAGGTGAAAATCTGATTGTTTTTGTACCAGTATAACGTGTCTGAGGTAGGCTGACTATCAAATGTTTATAGTCACAGATGACCAAACTGTAATTACATCAACAAAGTAGTCTTGAGCTTGTAGCTGATGAAATTTAGCTTCCCTGTTTAATTTCAGTTAAAATTTCATACGAGAAACCATACCTACTCAGTAAAGCTATTTCGATTTGAGGAATAATTTTGGAGAATGTTTTATTTACTCGAATTTGGAGCAGTGGCGAGGCAATCACTCAATATCTTTCCGGTTTGTTTAATTGCTATGTTCTTACCTAGCTTTGTGTACAGAACTCCCGTTCTACTACACATTAGGCAGAACCTCACATAGTACTTGTTCATGAACTTATTGTCATCTCAAGAAAAAGAGACTTGTTGGGATAATAGAGAAATGACAGAATTGATTAGGTGGCACTAGCATAGTTAGCTGTTTTTGAATTGGTAGACCATCTACAATAGATACTTCGATGTTTGCAATAATTCTCTAAACCAGTTTGAGGATGATGATTACATATTTGTCGCCCCAGTCTTAGATCCCCCTAGCGGATCTTTGCTGATTGACATACTTCTGAATCTGACTCAGCAGATGAAAATTTTGACAGTTGGGTTGATTTTCTTTTCTAATTTTCCTTGGGTGATGGCAGTGACGATTTGCAAACTTCAAGCTCAACAGACCAAATCACAGGTTTTCTCCTAGTAGTTGATTTGTATGCCGATTATCCCGCTTAACCGAGCCATCTGACAGAGTTCTTAAAACTGCTGCTCAATGTTCTTATCTCTGGATCCTTCACTTCCATGCTACTTTTTGTGTTTATTTATTTTTGCTTGTATTGGAGGAAGTAGTTGCCATGAGGATAACAAGCCCCCTCTTCTGAAAGCATCGATGGCATTCAGGGGCGGATCCAGGCCCCCAGGGCCCAGGCCTGGGTTGTGAGGCCCATACGCAGTGTATATTGTAGTAGTTACTGTAGACATCTGCTACAGTGTACAAAGGCGTCCTGGGGCGGCCCACTGGGCTGTCTCCGCCCCTGATGGCATTGCTGGCAGAATTGAACCAATTAAATCTTGCCACCACTAAGCAACTCTGTTTCTTCGTACAATCTTTGTTGCTTCTTACTTCTACAAGATCTGTTTGGATCTCGGGGAGTATTGATGCATAATCCAACACTTGATCTGAGGGCAGCTTAAGCCACCCATATGATGTCATCTTTGCAACTTAATCCGTCAGAGTTCAGTGTTATATTTTCTGAAACATAGAAACAATCTTAGGACACCTTCTGAGAGAGTGCTTAATTTTCTGTGAATAAGAAGTCATTTATATTCTGATACATCTTGTTTTCATCATTTTTTACCATCTTGTCTTCTAAGTTAGATCTATATAATGCAATTGAAGCCCATGGTGATTAGCTTTATGTTGGAATTACCGTCAGATACCCAATGACGATATTTTTGCGGCTTTCTGAGGCATAAAACCAATCGCTTCAGGTCTTGTAGTTTTTGCATTGTTAATTTCGTTCATCTTAAATTATCCCTGTGAAGATTCTCAGACCATAGGAAGTGCTGACAACAGCTGCTTCTCTCCACTTCAAATGTCCTCCTTTGAGCATAGCCTTTGTGGTTCCATTTGCAGCTGGTTTGGTTCAGCTGTGTGCGTGATTTTAAGCGGGTCTCCGAGAGATTCTCTTTAATCTTGTTAGCTTTGTATTTGGCCGGTCCATAGTGCCTGTTATTGTGATGATTTTTTTGTTATGAGTAGTTAATCAGTTGTGATCAATATGATTTGATTATTTGATGATGTGTTATGGCAATGATGATAAATTAAAGGCTTGTTTCTCAAAACATTCGCAGTTGCCGCCTAAGAGCTTTCGCCCTGCCAGGCTTGAGAGCTAATGCTGCTAATTCCTTCCTTGGATGTCTGAGCCTTATGAAATCCCCAATTTATCTTTATTCTATTTTACTTTGTTGACTTCATTTCTTGATCTATTTATTCCGCCTTCTCTTCTTTGATGCTTTAATCTTGTTAAATGTTGTTGTGTTTTGTTGGTTTCATTCAGGGAGCACTGTCCCATGTCTGCCCACTGTTTTCTCGATGGATCTGAGTTTGCAACGTCTAGAGGTATTTTTCTTTCACATTGGATTCTTAATTTTGCTTTCTGTTTATTTCCCCTAACATTTTTGTTTTGGTTTGGTTTATTAGTGGCCGAGGATTAAACTAAATTATAGACAAGCATATGTCTGAATTTTCTTCATGTGGAACGATCTAATCTTCTCTATGAGGCCAATGATCTTGCTCGTTTCTTAATATGCAGTTTTATTTGACGTGTTCTTGGTTGCGTGATGCCGATGATGATTAGTGTGAACCTTTCTCAATGAAATCACTAATGATTACATAACCTACTGCCTTCCTTCTGAGGCACCATGATTCCTCGATTCCTTGTCTTTTTCTGTCATTTTTTTATTGTCTCTTGACTTGTTGGTTTGCCAAGGTCGAATGATGATCACAAGTGCATAGTTCATATGAGCAATTGTGATTTCTTGAACAAAAATGGTCTTTCGCTCCTATCGGATGACTTTTCAACCTCACCCTTTTTCAGAGGAATCAAAAAATTTAGTCTTTAGTCTGTTTTTTTATTGTATTTTACATTTTTATGCTACTAAGTTATAAAATGTAGATGTCTGAATTCCTTCGAGGACGGTGAAGATTGATATTTGGTCTCGTTCGTCGTAACTGGCATTTATTTGCCTTGCCGACCATCCTGCTATATCACCACCCATATTCCGAGTCCTCTTAGTACATACTCAAGCATATAATTGGTTTGAAATGTTAATTACTTTTGCTGTTTGGCCTATAGATGAACTAAACTAATAGACAAGCATATGTCTCAATTCTCTTCATGTGGAAAGCATAATTAGCAATGAGGTCAAAATCTGATTGTTTTTGTACTAGTAGTATTTGGGTAGGCTGATTATGACAAGCGCATAGCTCAGATGACCAAACTGTGATTACATTAACAAAGCAGTCCTTCGCTAACTTTTGCTTTCCTCTTTAATTTCAGTTAAAAATGCATACGAGGAACCATATTCTACTCAGTAAAGTTATTTTGATTTGATGAATAATTTTGGAGAATGTTTTATTTACTTGAGTTTGGAGCAGTGATGTGACAATTACTCAATATGATCTTTCAGGTGTGATTATCAATTGCTAAGTTCTTAAGGAGCTCCATATAAGTATGTGCAGAACTGTAATCTTAATGCCATTGAACACTGGAAAGCCATTCTACTGACACAGAACCTCTCACATAGTAGTTGTTCATGAAATTATTGTGCCTAGACAAGTCAAGAAAAAGAGAAGTGATAGAATAACAAAAAAATGACTGAGGAGTAATAATTGGAATTTCATATTTTTTGGGGAATCTTTTATTAAACGGCACTGTCGGCAATGTCGGTTGACCATCTACAGTACAGTACATACTTTGATCTTTGCAATGATTCTCCAAACCAGTTTGAGGGTGATGATTTCATATTTGTCGCCCCAGTCTTAGGATCCGCTTTGGTGGATCTGTGCTGATTGGCATACTAATCTGACTCATGAAATTTTGAACAATTGGTTTGATTTTATTTTCTACTTATTTTCCTAGGGTGATGGCAGTTACGATTTGTAAATATTCAAGCTCAACAGACCAAATCATAGGTTTTCTCTCAGGAGTTGATTTGTATGCCAATTATCCTGCTGAACCGAGCCATCTGACACTTGAGTTTTTATTAAAACTGTTGTTCATTGTTCTTATCTCTGGATCCTTCACTTCCATGCTTCTTTTCGTGTTTATTTATTTTTGCTTGTATTGGAGGATGTAGTTGCAATGAGGATAACAAGCTCCCTCTTCTAAATGCATTGATGACATCGCTGGCAGAATTGAACCTATTAAATATTGCCACCACTGAGCAACTCTGTATCTTTGTACAATCTTTGTTGCTTCTTCTTACATCTACAAGATCTGTTTGGATTGTGAGGAAGTATTGATGCATAATCCAACACTTGATCTGAGGGCAGCTTGAGCAGCCCATCTGATGTCATCTTTGCAACTGAATCCATCAGATTTCAGTGTTATTTTTTCTGAAACATTGAAACAATCTTAGGATACCTTCTGACACGATGCTTAATTTTCTGTGAATGAGAAGTCATCTGTATTCTGATGATACATCTTGTTTTCATCATTTTTTATTATCTTGTCTTCTGAGTTAGATCTATAATACAATTGAATCCCATGATGATTAGCTTTATGTTGGAATTACCGTCAGATACCCAATGACGATATTTTTGCGGCTTTCTGAGGCATAAAACCAATAGCTTCAGGTCTTCTGTAGTTTTTGCATTGTTAATTTCGTTCAACTTAAATTATCCCTGTGAAGATTCTCAGACCATAGGAAGTGCCATATGACACTGTAAACAACAGCTGCTTCTCTCCACTGCAAGTGTCCTCCCTTGAGCATAGCCTTTGTGGTTTTCTTTCCGTGTTAATTTCGTTTTCTTTCGGCGAAGATCCCAGCAGAGAGGTGTTGAATCTCCCTCGTTGAGGCCTCTCTAACAAATTTTTAATCTTCGCACAGTGAGGAGACACCGTGGATTTTGTGGATGTGTGATATTCCTGGTTCTGTCACATCTGTTGCTATGGATACATCTTTATCATAACCTTCTGTTTTCCATCCGAGGGACCTATGGATGGACAGCCCTTCCCGTGCTGTGTCTACCAAGTTTGCCTTTGGACACTATAAAGCAAATTGTTCTTCAATCATCTTGCTTCAAACTCTTTATTTTTTGTGAGGTTGAAACTTTTGCTGACATTTGATTTATGTATAGCCAATGAATTTTTGTTTCTAATTTTCAGTCTTGCAAATCAGACCCAACGAGCGACGATTCAGGCAGCCCTTTTGTCCATTACAATGGCAATGGAGGTGTTGCGTTGCTCGGAGATTAAATCTTCTGCTCTTCAGATTAGCTGAGTGGGAGGCTCTGCTTCCCTCGTTGAAGCTTGTCTAGTAGTCTTAAGAACATCTAATAGCCCTCGTTACAAACTTTGTCGAACATTGTAGTTCTGTGATGAGCGATGATTCAGGCAGCCTCTTTATCATTACAGTGGCATTGGAGGTGTTGCGTTGCTCGGATAGTAAACCTTTTGCTCTTCAGATTAGCTGAGGGGGAGGCTCCTGCTTCCCTCCCTGAAAGCTGGTCTAGTAGTCTTAAGAACATTATTATAAGTATGTTTCTCATACCCGATTTTAATTTTGACCTTTTTTGTTTGTGAAATGGTAATTCAATAATTGGTTGGTGATCCATGAAAACAAATGATGATAGCAAGACAGGGACATCAGAACCCTGAATTTCAGGGTTATGACAGATTACGTCTATAATGGGAATCTCTCTGATGTTTTCGATTCCCCAAGTTAAATTGATCTGTTTTTTCCTTTTCAATCAGTCTTCTTTGGAATATGCTCTTGCAATTCAGATCTTGGATGGCAATGCTCAGCCCATGGTCGGCCTCATCGTGCATACAGCTAGATAGATCCAACGATATATAAAGCAGTTACACAATTGGCAACTGAAGCTTAATAACATTTACATGAAAGTGAACAGAGATTTTTTATCTAAAAACAATGAACATACTGACCTGGATCTACTTTTATTTATAGGATAGGAAAAATGGTGAACTGTTAATGAACATGAAACTAACCCAAAGGCTTGCAGATGGGGCCCTACAATGGCAATGCTCAATTTGATATTCTTTTGGTTGATCAGAGTTTGGTCAGTTCAATACGCGAAACAAATCACATTAGCATACAGCTAAAATTGATCCACAGATGACATCTGTTTACATCATTTGAAGCTTAGCAAAACTTGTGGAATTTTAAATGTCGGCCTTGTCTGAAAAAAATACCAATCTGTTGATGCATCCGTGCAAATGTTCTGAGGGACAATTTCCTTTTGAGATTTTGATTTAATGCTTAAAGCTGTCCGATGATGATCAAACTAAATACTTTCATTCTTCTGATGTGCTATCTCATGGCGCTGTGCGGAAGCAATTTGGAGACCTGAACTGAGGAAATGCTTGATTTGTTCTTGCCACTGCAAGATTTGCTATTTTTTTCATGTTTTCTCTGCTTGTACTTTGAGATGGAAAATTGTTTTTGTGTTTGTTGCTTCACAACTGGAAGGATGGCCTGTTGATAACAGTTTGGTCATCCCGTAGAGGGAAGCATAGATGAATGGAAACACCGGCCAGTATTAAACAGCATGACGCTCTGTCAAACCGCGTCATGTTACCTGTCTTCTGGCACATTTCTAACATCGTACATATTTTTATTTCTCAGAGATTTTAGTTCCTGAGTCTGTAGCTTGTTAATTTGGCGGAAGAAAGCCAGCATTGCACGTGCTTTGGAGGATTAAACTTGCAGAAAGCTCAGTTAGTTTTGTTCGGTGATGATCAAACTAAATTCTTTTGTTCTTCTGAAGTTCTGATGCTCTATCTCATAGCTTGGTGCAGAAGAACACCTATGTTTATCAACCACAAGAGCGTCATTGCCAAAACAAACGGATGAACATATTATGCATTCTGATTGACAAAGCAATTTACATGATTTTAGCAGAGTCCACTGTACTTGATCTTTGAGTGACCAAACAACTGACAAGTCTTTGTTGAGAAAACCCTTTGAGAGACCACTGAATTTGTTCCTGTAGTAGTCGTGGCATGGGGCCTTGATTATTTTTGCAATGATGATACTATTACCCAGCTCATTATGAGACTTCCCTTTGTGGGCAGTCGTGATATGAACATCTCTTTTGTATCTGAGCCCACTCACATTTTTCTTATGATTTCTTCATTACAGTTTGGTACAGCCTATGAAGGCTCTTCCTAGTTTTTGGGAAAATGAACACAGCTAGACTGTAACTGCTGCAGTGATGATATAATCCTTGTCTCCCTTTTCTAACATCCTCGGTTGTAATAACTGAATGAGCAATGATGTAGGCAGCCTCTTTGTCCGATTACATTGGCAATGGAGGTGTTGTGTTGCTTAATTTGATAATCTTTTGGTTGCTCATTGTTTGGTCAGATCAATATGCAAAGCAAATCAGCTGCAACATTAAACATACAGCAAGATTGATCCAAAGATGCATCAGTTTACATCATTTGCAACTGAAGCTTAGCACTTGTGCAATTTTAAGTTTCAACCTTGTCTGGAAAAATACCAATCTGTTGAGGGACTATTTCTTTTCGAGATCTTTTTTTGTACTGGATAAAGCTGTCTGATGATCAAACTAAATACTTCATTCTTCTGATGCGCTCAGTGCGGAAGCGAGTTATTGTTAAAATTGCATATTTTTTATCGTAGTGTTGCAAATCAAAATGATTATTCTTTCTTCTTGTTGTACTTCTTTTGCGGTATTTTTTCTTGGCATACACTCCTTCACATCTGTAGGAATGCCCTGATGTATACAGTATTTTTTTAAAACTGCACACATTGTACTGTCGAATGCTAGCGGTCAAATCTAAAATCTTCTGATCTTCAGATTAGCTGAGGGGGAGGCTTTGCTTCCCTCACTGACGCTCGTCTTAAGAACATTTTCTATCTGTTTCGAACACAATTTGGTTTCTTTTACAGTGTCTTAAGGATGATCTACCTGTTTCTTACAAATTTAGTTTCCTTTGTGTTTTGGTTGCGGGTTGCCTACCCAAGGGACCTATGGATGGACAGCCCTGCCCGTGCGAATGTTCATTAATCATCTTTATGGATCTCAGTTTTTTCTTGTGATAATAATGTTTGCTGTCATTTGATTTAAGTTTGGTTAAACAAAATATCTCCTGTATTATGTTTTTCAGTCTTAAAATCATGAAAATTATGGAACAAGTTATGATTCAGTGGAATGGAGGTGTTGTGTTGATTAGAGATTAAATCTTCTGCTCTTTAGATTAGCTGAGGGGCAGGCTCTGGCTTCCCACTCTGAAGCTTGCCTAGTAGTCTTAAGAACATTATCTATCTTTTTCAATTCAATTTGCTATTCTTTTGTTTGACGTTTTTGACCTATCAATCAGTGCTTGGTCAGTTGAGTACGTGAAGTGAGTCACAATTTTGCTGGTTCTTTTGCATCTTCTTTTGTGAAAATTCACCTAGACAACTTGATGGAGCTATCAGCGATTCAGGCAGCCCTTTTTTCTGATTACAATGGCAATGGAGGTGTTGCATTGCTCGGAGAGTGAATCTTCTGCTCTTCAGATTAGCCGAGGTGGATGTTCCAGCTTCCATCCGTGAAGCTAGTCTAGTAGTCTTAAGAACATTATTATCAGTATATGTTTCTCATACCCAATTTGATATTGTATTTTGACATTTTTTTGTAGAATTAAAGAACCACATGATTTGGTTACTCTATGCTTTGCTGGCAGTAAATTTCTTGTTTGGGGATCAACGGAAGCAAATGATGATAGCAAGACAGGGACATCAGAACCCTGAATTTCAGGTTAATGACAGACTACGTCTATAATGGGAATCTCTCTGATGTTTCTGATTTTCCCCAAGATAAATTGATCTATTTTTATGTCTATTCTTTTTTCATATTTTCTCCTTCTCATTCTTCTTCGGAATCCAGATCTCTTTCCTGTTTGTTAACTTTTGGCTATTCGGATCTTGAATGCGAACACTTCAAGCAGATCATGGTCACAAGATTGTTACACCATTGGCAACTGAAGCTTAACAACACATGAATATGATCAGATATTTTGTATTGGAAAAACAGTGAACATGATCTTTAGCTGACTCAAGGCTACTTTTATTCATAGGAATAGGAAAGATGGCGGATTGCCATACCTTGCCCATTCGAATCCTATGGGTGCAAAACAAAGGAATCGATCCAAGTGTTTTTTTGATGGAAGCATAGGAATGTTTCACACATCTTTCCAAGAGCTTGCAACTATAAAAATCATATAAAAATAATATGAATCACAAGGCCTTGTAAATAGGGCATTTGACTGAACATGATTAGACGTTTTGACTAAAAAAACAACCTCATGACCCTAGCGCTGCCTTGAGCTCCCCCTCCTCCTACCTTCCTTCCCTCGCCGCCGCCTCGACATTCCGCTCGGCTCGGCGGGCGCAGGCCTCAAGGTCGGGCGGTGGCGCTATGTTGGCTCGGGGCATGGTGGTGCGGCGGCGGCGGATACGTGGGCTATGGGCGGCGGCATGAAGGGGCTGCAACAGCGGTGGTGTGTGTTGAACATATGGGTTGTGCATGTATATTGTGTAACTCGGCCCATCTCCTAGTCCTTGTATAGTTGAGGTTGGGGCTCACATTATACTCCATATATACGTGCGTTTTGCACCGATCAATACATTATGTAGCATTGTCAAACTTGTTTCCAACATGGTATCATACCTTAAATCCTAAATCCTAACCCCGTCTCTGTGTGCCTCTGTTATCTCTTACCCGAGCCCTTTACTTGTGCATTTTACTTTGTGATAGTCATATTGTTTCTTGTCATATATCTTGCTATCACTTAGTTGTTTATCTTGCTTAGCATAAGTTGTTGGTGCACATAGGTGAGCCCAGTTGTAGGTTTTGTGCTTGACAAATTAACCACTAGGTTTATTTCGCATTTGTTCAAATCTAAATCATAATTATTTTAAAGCGCCTATTCACCGATATCATGGTCTTTCAATTGGTATCAGAGTCTCGTCTCTCTTTATTAGGCTTTATGGTTTAAAGAGTAAAGATGTCGACTAGGGATTAGGATTCTCTGACACTCTTAGTTTCGATGGCATAAATTTTGATGTTTAGGTAATACGCATGCTTAATCTCTTTAGGGTCATGGACCCAAATTTAGAGCAAATTGTAGATATGAGTTTTTCTCCTCCAAAGGATCCCCAAAGATTATCTTTAGAGGATGAAAAAAACTCTTATCTCAATGCTCAATCCTCTAATGTGCTTTTTGATGCTTTGAGCAATGTAGTTATATTTTAACTAATGTCGTTCCGGGATGCTCATGAGTTGTGGACGAAGCTTCAAGATAAATATGGTGTGTCCAAGATTTATGGGAATGATTGTTCTCCCTCCACCTCCGGTCGTATAGTCTTCTCAACTTCTTCTACTTCACCTATATGTGGTTTGGCACAAGGTAATGATATGGCGAGTAATGTTGGTCATTGCAATGATGAGAGTATGCTTATTGTGGACGATCTTTCATCACTATCTTATTGCAATGCTCCTTCTTTGGGATTTAACACTTCGAGCACTCCAAATGTTTCACATGCTTGTGTTGATAGTCCTTGCATATCATGTAGAAATTGCTTGACTAAATCTCACATGCTTGTGTTGATAATCCTAAACCCTAACCCCGTCTCTGTGTGCCTCTGTTATCTCTTACGCGAGCCCTTTACTTATGCATTTTACTTTGTGATAGCCATATTGTTTATTGTCATATATCTTGCTATCACTTAGTTGTTTATTTTGCTTAGCATAAGTTGTTAGTGCACATAGGTGAGCCTAGTTGTAGGTTTTGTGCTTGACAAATTAACCGCTAGGTTTATTCCGCATTTGTTCAAGCCTAAACCATAATTATTTTAAAGCGCCTATTCACCGACATCCACGGTCTTTCAATTGGTATCAGAGCCTCGTCTCTCTTTATTAGGCTTTACGGTCTAAAGAGTAAAGATGTCGACTAGGGATTAGGATTCTCTGACACTCTTAGTTTCGATGGCACAAATTTTGATGTTTGGGTAATACACATGCTTAATCTCTTTAGGGTCATGGACCCAAATTTAGAGCGAATTGTAGATATGAGTTTTTCTCCTCCAAAAGATCCCCAAAGATTATCTTTAGAGGATGAAAAAAACTCTTATCTCAATGCTCAAGCCTCTAATGTGCTTTTTGATGCTTTGAGCAATGTAGTTATATTTCAACTAATGTCGTTCCGGGATGCTCATGAGTTGTGGACGAAGCTTCAAGATAAATATGGCGTGTCCAAGATTTATGGGGATGATTGTTCTCCCTCCACCTCCGGTCGTATAGTCTTCTCAACTTCTTCTACTTCACCTACATGTGGTTTGGCACAAGGTAATGATATGGCGAGTAATGTTGGTGAAAGTGCAATCATGCCCTTAATCTTATTTTGATGTTGATGACAACATGCATTTTTGGAACTAATCATGTTATCAAGTATATCTCAGGATTATGTTTCAAGTGCTATGTGTGTGGATCATGACTACAAGCAAAGAGGTATATATTACTCAAGAGCGGAGAATACAAGACAAATGGCCTTGGCCCCTTTTTTAAATTTGTTCTTGAGTATAGGGATCCCGCACTATTAAGAGGGGACCGTTGGGTAACGTGAAAGACTTGCTCAAAATACACAAAACACTTCTTCTATCATCTTTTAGTTTTCATCATGTGTGCACGGTCTATTTTGTGTTTGTGAACCTGCTGCACTAGCCTTCACAACTGACCGGACTTCCGCTGCACACCGGACGTCCGGTACATCTCGACAGAACACTTATTAACGGACTTCCGGTTTCTCCGGACGTCCGTTACATCCAAACAGAACACATATTAACGGATTTCCGGTCTCACCGGACGTTCGCTCAGCGGTCGGCCGCTACTCTCCGGACGTCTGCTACCTGTGTTGTGTTCACGGTCAGATTTATACTCCAGCGAGCGGACGACCGGTTGCCCGGCCGGACGTCCGGTCCGATCTATGTCACCGGTCGTCCGGTACCCTCCGGACGTCCTGCAGCTCCTGTGCCGCCAAACGGCTAGCTTTTCACCAACACTATATATAGCCTTTCTTTCCCCACGGGATAGGTAACACCTTGAACAAATCCTAGCACACATTACACTCTCACTCTCATTCCTTCACACCAAACCTTAGATCCCCAAGGGATTTGAGAGCACTTGAGAGAAGTTGTTCGATCAAATGATAGATCCACTCCTTCCCCTTCTTTGCACCAAAGGAATTTGTGATTTGAGCAAGTCTTGAGCATTTCCCCATCGATCTTGTTACTCTTGGAGGTTGGAGACTCCTAGGCGGTAGGAGTCATCCGGAGAGGAATCAACCTTTGTGATTACCCTTGGAAAAGTTTGTGAGGGTTTGGAGACCACCCCAAGGTCTACCACTAGTGGTTGAGAAATGCCTCCGTGGTGTTGTCTCAAAGAGAGAATAGGGTGAACCTTCGTGGCGTTGGTGTGCCTTCGTGGTAACATCCACCTCTCTAAACGGTGACGTAGCTTCACTCCAAGGAAGTGAACATCGGCTTACATCCTCGTCTCTCAGAGTTGCGGTTATTCCTAACCCTATCTCTCTACTTGTGGTTACTTGTCTCTTAGCACTTACTTATCTCATCTTGTGCTTACTTACTCATATATTTGTGCCACTTGATTATCTTGCTTAGCTCATTAGTATCATACTTGCAATTGTTAGGCTCACTTTCATTTTCCGCATTATTGCCTAAAATTGCTTAGTAATAATTAAAATTAGTAATTGTACCTATTCATCCCCCTAGGTCCATCTCGATCCTTTCAATTGGTATCAGAGCCTCGTGCTCTATTCTTGTGGCTTAACCGCCCTAGAGCGAGATGAACCCAGATGGGACTCCCCTGGTTGTAGATCCTAAGGATAAAGGCGAGGCTTCTTCTGAAGTCAAGTCCTTTACGTCTCAGGATCTAGAACGGGCCCTTGCCAAGCAAAAAGAGGAGCATGATGCTTCTCTTGAGGCCTTGGTCCAACTGAGATTAGCCACGTTGTCCACGGTGCTTGCACCACACTCAAGTGGTGTGAGTCCGAGCCCAACAGTGCCTACTTCATCACTTGGTCAACAACCTCCTAGCAATGAACACACCAGTGTTCCTTGGCTTTACGCAAGACCTCAGGTTGAGAAACCAAGATATAACCCTCAAGGCAAACCTCCTTTACTTACTGCTACTGCCGATTTTGCATTGTGGAAAGTTGCTATGCAGGATCATCTTCGACATGGAAACGATGAGATGCTGGAGATTATAGAGTATGGCTATCATGTGCTTGATCCAAAGAACCCCACACCAAGAGAAATATATGACAAGAACCTCAATGACACGGCAATCATGTGTATAAGGAGAGGTATGGATGAAAAGCAAAGGAGACCGTTCATACACATCAAAAGTGCCAAGGAACTATGGGAAAGTATTATACGATCTAGGACTGGCACTTCTACCCTCCGGAGTGCTCAATATGAAATTGCCAAAGGGCAATTGCAAAATTTTTGTATGGAAAAAGGTGAAACCCCCAATCAACTCCTTGAGCGTCTCATGACTCTCACTGCGGATGTTGAGTCATGTGAGTGTGACAAGACTCAAGATGGATTCAATATGACTAAGAGGTTTCTTGTGGATAAGTTGCTTCATGCTCTTGCTCCATATCATCATCAAATGGTGTGGGACATAAGACAACACCATACCTTCAAGGAAATGACTACAGATGACATCATATCCACCTTCCAACTATTTGAAGAATCAAAGGCCAATGCCACAAAACATCTTGCCATGCATGGTTCCCCATCATCAAAAATCAATCTTGCGTTGAAGGCCAAACAAGTATGTGAAGATGAGCAAAGTGAAGAAGAAGAAGAAGATGATGAGGATGAAGATGGTAATGAGATTGACTCCGACGAGGGCCCTTCGTATGAAGACATGGCTCTTTTTGTCAAGAAGTTTAGTGCCGGAAAATTCAAGGGAAGATTTCAAAAGAAGAAAGTGAGAAAATGCTACAACTGTGAAGAAACCAGTCACTTCTCCAACGAGTGCCCTTATGAGAAGAGAGAAGATAAACCAAGGTTTCCCAAGACCTTTCCCAAGAAGTTGCCAAATCCTTTGAACTCCAAGCTCAAGAAGAGAGATGGAATGGCAATGGTTGCTCAAGAAGAATCTGATCCGGATGATGTTAGTGGTGTTGCCGGAGTTGCTCAAGACTCTCAAAACACGTTGAGGTTAGTAAACAAGAGTGGTGACGTGGTCACCTACAACTACATGAAAGATTACAAGGGCAACGCTCACAAGTGCCTAATGGCAAAGGCCATGGTTGAAGAAGGAGAGGACCAAAGCTCTTCTGACAAGGTCAAGGTAACTCCATGATCAAATCCTCCTCTTTTCACACCTTCTACTCCTAGTGATGAGTACCTTGATGCGGAGGATAGCTATGAGGATGATGATCTAGATGATCCTATGATTGCTAAACTTAATAAGTTCATGTGCTCCCTCAAAGGAAAGAAACTCACTATGTTTCGTATGCTTATGGAGATGGTGAGTAAGCACACCATCACCATTAAGGAACTCGAAACCCTCGTCACCGAGGAAAAGGAAAAGTGTGAAATCCTTGAGCGGAAAGTCCAATATGAGAAAGCACGAAATGATGAACTATGCTTAAAAATTGGTGCAAACATTGATGTTCACACTAATGATCTTGCCTCCTTGAAAAAGGCTATTGACTCTTGTGACGAGTTAATGAATGATAAAAGCAAGCTTGTGAAGTCTCATGCCTCTCTATCTAAGGATTGTGAGCTTCTATCCGTGTCCCTCAAGACTAAGGAAGGAGAGCTCACCGTTCTTAGAAAGAGTTTTGAGACGCTCAAACTTACTTATCTTGAAACTTTAGCCAAGGCTTACTCGTCCCCTATTATAAATGTTGATGCTTGTGCTACTAACTCTAGTAGTGATCTAGCATCTATTCTTGAGGAAAATCGTTTTCTCAAGGCTCAAATTGAGAAAGGTCTCATGACATGTGCTCAAGGGCAAAAGAATCTTGATGAGATTTTGAGTCAACACAATGAGGTGTTTGCCAAAGAGGGACTTGGGTTTGACCCTAGCACAAGTAAGAAGAAGACGTCCTCCCAAAGTGCACAACTCCTCTAAACGAAACTTTTGTAAGAGAATGGCACAAGGAGAAAGGTAAGGTTGTGAGTGGAAAGGCCACAAGGGGCATGCCCACTCTCAACAAGCCTAAAGAGTTCATGCCTCCTTCCTATGTACTTCGGAAGACTAAGGATGGAGAAGTCTTTGCAAAATTTGTTGGTCCTCGAAATGCATTCCGTTTCTATGCTATTTGGGTCCCTAAGACCCTTGTAACTAACTTGAGAGGTCCCATTGCAAAATGGGTGCCTCTAACCAAGTCCTAATTGTGTGTAGGTAAGCTTCTCCGGTGGAGTGAAATGGGTGATTGATAGTGGATGTACAAATCATATGACCGGAGATAGCAAATTGCTCTACGATTTCATGGAAGCTATTCAACCATTCATGAGCATTATGTTTGGTGGAGGTTCAAAAGGACAGGTACTCGGGTTGGGCAAGGTGGCTATCACCAATGACATGTCTCTTGCAAATGTTATGCTTGTCCAATCCCTTAAATATCACTTGCTTTCTGTTCGCCAATTGGCTTCTGTTGGTTATGATACACTCTTTGGACTAACGGATGTGAAAGTCTTTAAGAGAGATACTCTCGAAGTGGCCTTTGTTGGAGAGTTGGATGGCAACCTTTACACGGTTGATTTCTCGAAAGAGAGCACATTCCATGCAACTTGTCTAATGGCCAAGGCTGACAAGGGGTGGCTATGGCATCGCTGGCTAGCCCATGTCGGCATGAGAAATCTTCAAGATCTCTTAAAGGGAAATCACATCCTTGGACTAACCAATGTCTCTTTTGAGAAAGATCGTGTGTGTAGTGCATGCATAGCCGGGAAGCAACATCAATCAAAGCACCCACCCAAGAACATAGTATCTACTTCAAGGCCCCTGGAGCTCCTTCATGTGGATCTTTTTGGGCCTCCTTCATGGGATAGTCTTGGTGGGAAAAAGTATGGGATTGTCATTGTTGATGATTACTCAAGATATACATGGGTGTTCTTCCTCAAGTCCAAGGACGAAACGAAGATCACCTTCATCGATTTTGCCAAGCAAGCTCAACGCAAGTTTGACAGAGAAATCCGAGCAATAAGGAGTGACAATGGGTCTGAGTTCAAGAACTATACCTTGGAAGAATTTCTTAGTGATGAAGGGATTGAGCATCAATATTCATCTCCATACACTCCTCAGCAAAATGGTGTAGCCGAACGGAAGAACCGTACACTTGTAGAATTGGCAAGGTCCATGTTGGATGAATACAAGTCACCACATAGTTTTTGGGCTGAAGCTGTCAATACCGCATGCCATGCATCAAACCGACTCTTCCTCCGCACTATATTGGAAAAGACTCCATATGAGCTTCTAACTGGTAACAAGCCAAATGTCAAGTACTTTCGTGTATTTGGGTGCAAATGTTTCATTCTCAACAAAAGAGAACGGTTAGGAAAATTTCAATCCAAAACTATTGAGGGTATATTTGTTGGTTATGGATCAAACTCTCACGCCTATAGAGTCCACAACAAATCCAATGGATGTGTTATAGAAACTTGTGACGTGGTGTTTGATGAATTTAATGGCTCCCATGGGGAGCAAGTTGATCTAAGTGATGTAGGTGAAGAAGATTCTTATCAAGACATTTTGAACATGGGTGTTGGTGCACTTCTTCCTATGGAACAAGAACCTCATGATGATGAAGAAGAAGATGGAGGTCTCACGCATCATCAAACTACTTCAACATCCATACCAACACAAGTTCCTATTGTTCAACCTATATCCTTAGCCCAAGTTGATGAGGTTGATCAAGTCTCACTAAATGATAACCATCAAGAACAAGATCATCATCAAGAGAAAGAACAAGAAAGTCCAATCATGGATGACGAACCTCAACAAATGCAACATGAACAAGAAGATCTTCCTCCTCACGTGAATGATCCATATGTTGAAGATGTGGATGATGGACATGAAGTTGAACCTCGTGAAACCCTCACCTCCATCATGCCTCGAGTGGCCGGTCGTGTTGATGTTGACAAAATCCTCACCGGCATTTTGGAAGGTAGAGTCACTCGTAAACATTTGACAAACTTTTGTGCTCACTTCTCGTTTGTGTCTAGTATTGAACCACTCAAGGTACAAGAGGCTTTGATGGACAACGATTGGCTTGTTGGTATGCAAGAAGAGTTGAACAGTTTTGAACGCAACCAAGTGTGGTCACTAGTCAAGAGGCCGTCCACCGAGCACAATGTCATTGGAACAAAATGTATTTTCAAGAACAAGCAAGATGAAAATGGTGTCATCATCCGAAACAAGGCAAGGTTAGTGGCACAAGGGTACTCACAAGTTGAAGGTTTGGACTTTGGTGAGACCTTTGCCCCCGTTGCCCGTCTTGAATCCATTCACATCTTACTTGCTTATGCTGCTTTCAATGGTTTTACATTACATCAAATGGATGTGAAGAGTGCTTTCCTTAACGGTCCTCTACAAGAAGAAGTATATGTATCACAACCACCTGGGTTCGTTGATCCCGATCACAAAGACTATGTGTATAAACTTCATAAGGCTTTGTATGGCCTCAAACAAGCACCTCGTGCTTGGTATGATCATCTTAAGAAGTTTTTACTCGATGATGGTTTTGTGAGAGGGGTGATCGATCCTACTCTTTTTACTAAGAGGGATAAGGGTGATTTGATCTTATGCCAAATCTATGTAGATGATATCATTTTTGGTTCTCCTAACATTCATTTGTGCAAGAAGTTTGCGGACTCAATGACCAAGAATTTTGAAATGTCACTTAATGCGGATTTGAAGTTCTTTCTCGGATTTCAAATTCAACAATTTCAAGAAGGAATTTTCTTGTCTCAAGCAAAATACCTCAAGGATATCTTAGAGAAGTTTGGTATGTCTGATGCTAGTCCATGTAAGACACCAATGCCAACCAAAATAACTCTCACTGAAGACACAAACAGTATCCCCTTCGACCCATCTAAATACCGCTCTATGATTGGTTCATTGCTTTATCTTTGTGCATCTAGACCAGACATCATGTTTAGTGTATGCATGTGTGCTAGATTTCAAGCTTCCCCTAGGGAAAGTCATCATAAGGCGGTTAAGCATATTCTTAGATACCTTGTTCACACCTCAAAGTTGGGTCTATGGTATCCCAAGGATGCTAAGTTTGATCTCATTGGGTACACGGATGCGGATTGGGCCGGAGACAAGGTGGATCGTAAGTCCACTTCCGGTGCATGTCAGTTTCTTGGACGCTCCTTGGTAAGTTGGTCATCGAAGAAACAAAACTGTATTGCCCTCTCTACCGCAGAAGCTGAATACATTGGCCGCCAGCTGTGCAACTCAGTTATTATGGATGAGGCAAACTTTGAAGGATTACGGTATCACCTATAGACATGTGCCTCTTCTATGTGATAATGAAAGTGCCATCAACATTGCTGAGAACCCCAAGGATCATCTCCGCACCAAGCACATTGATATTAGGTATCACTTCCTGAGAGATCATGTTGAGAAGGGTGATATTCACATTGATCACATTGGTACAGATTTACAACTGGCCGATATTTTCACCAAACCATTGGATGAAGCAAGGTTTTGTCGACTTAGGCGTGAACTTGGTATCTTGGAGCTTGACAACATTATGTGAAAACTAGTACTCATGCATGCATTGTCATAATGTCCTGTCTCTATGTAGGCATATACTTAGGGGGAGACACTCAACTCATGCGTTCTCTCTCCCTATGAAATGCATAAAAAGAACAACCACTCTCAAAGCTACCATGTTACTCTAACTATGGTGCTTTCAATGATGGCGTAGTGAGTATGGACCCAAAGTTCAAATCTTTGCAGTGTCATGTCACGTATATGCATACATGGTGGCATCTGCCACCGCATTGTCATTAGAACAACCTGTGAGCAGTATGTGAGTTTATTAGTGTTGACTTAGGAAACTCAGTGTTTCACCCAGGGTGTCATTGCATCCTTACTACCTATGTCACTTATCATCTCTCCATCATTGTCATTAGCACCAACTATGGCACTCTAATCTTTCTCGGAATAATAATAATAAAACAAACAAACAAAAAAAAAATCTGCCGCCGGACGTCCGTCAATATCGAACGTCCGTCAAATCCTCTCTGGTGCTCTTGCACCGGTCGTCCGCTGTAACCGGACTTCCGTTATTTATTGCTCTATCTAAACGCGTCGGTCGTCCGTTGTTGCCGGTCGTCTGCTACTCCACTCAGGCCCCGGATGTCCGGTTCACACCGGATGTCCGGTACATTTTTCGCCCGCGTATATATATACTGAGGTGTGCGGTCCGGTCATTCCTAAACCTAACTCATCTCCACTCCCGCCGCCGCCACCGCCACCACCGCCGCCGTCGCTGCCGCCGCCGCTCTCTCTCCTTGCTGTCTTCACGGGCTGGGCCCCTCGACGCCGGGAGCCCGGTGGGCCCTTTCGGTGGTCGTCGGGCCTCTGGCCGCCCCCTTCTCTCGACCCGGCAGGCATCGGGGGAAGATTTCTTCCCCGTCGCATCCTCCTCTCAACCTCCCGAGGTAGCAACTGCTATTCTCCTTCCCCCCATTGCTCTAACCTTCTTGATCTATGGCGATTGTTAAGTGTTGGAGTCTCCTCCTTTGCTAGGTAGCCATGCCAAGGACAAAGCGCTTTGCTCGCAAGCAGGTCAACGATGGGGGCTCTCGTCCGTCTCGTCGTGGTGGGTCCGATGATCCATAGGAGCACGCTCGGCCTTGAAAGCGTGCCGCTCACCCTCACAGCTCCACTAGCGCCTCTTCGTCGGAAGAATCTGACTACGAGGATGAATTGGAAGAAATGGAGGAACCCGCTTATGTTGCTGTTCGCACCACTACCCCCAAGCCTGGAACTCGTCGGTCCACATTCAAGCCTACTTCTCCTCCGGTTCAACCTCAAGGTGCTGTCCGTCGCATCTCACTTGAACCTCCACTCTCTCACGGTCGCACCATCAAACAGTTCAATAAGGTTCCCATCGCTTCTTACCTTAAGCTTCGTCGTGATGTAGATCAATTCACTGTTCTTAGCGATTCACAGAATGCTCGTTTTCACACAAATGTCCAAGCCAACATTTTCACCACTATAGTCATTCCTAAAGGTTTATCGCTCCATTGGTGCATCGACTTAGAGCATATCCGCACTCATCCGGCGAAATATCCGGGTGCTATTGAACTCATTGAGTCCTCGAATCTTGATGCACCATTTGAATTCCAGCATGATTATAACCATGCTGCAATTCATCAATTCTATGCCACTTGTTACTTTGGTCCCGATAAAACTGTCACTTGGATGACCTCCGACACCGTGCTCACGACATCCTATGCTCAATTTGTTGCTGCACTTGGTTTTCCTGACACAGGGTTCAAAATCCATAAGGATGACCCTAACCATAGGCCCAAGGGCATAGAGGTCTGTATGGATCTTCTCAAACCCATCAGTGAAATGTCTAATGAGGAGAAACAAAAGGGCCTGAATCAAGTTTCAATTTGGCGCTCACCCTTCTACATCATTTTTCAGTGTGTTATTCGCACCATTTATCCCAAGATGGGTGACAAGGGGTCATGTAACAGCTACTGCATTGATCTCATGCATCGCCTCTATGCGTCTCCCAAAGGGAAGATAAATATCCCTCATTTTCTGTGGCATGAGATCCGCCTGGCTTGTTTTCAACACAAGCGAGCCTTTCCTCATGCCCCCTTTCTTCAGGCATTTATCAAGAGTGCTGCTCCGTTTCCCATTGCCCGCACTCACTTGCATGAACGGTGGATCTTCCATCTCACATGGCGGCTGATTGGGTTCCCAAGGACTCTGTTGCTCCTGCTCGTCGTACCCCGGCTAGTGTTCCTTCTTCCGCCACTCCGTCTACTTCTTCCAGCTCCGCACCTTTTGGTCGCATCTCTCGCTTTCTTGGGAAGGCTCACTCTGCTATGATGAAGATGTTTACCTTTCATTGCACCCAAAACCACACCGTTGTCACACGCTTGGTCACTTCCAAGAATGCTCTGAAGGCTCGTCTGCGAGACTCCGGAGTTTTCGATGTAAGTGACGATGAACGTCTTCCTGATGCTCCACCTTCTGATTTCGGTTTTCCTTCGGGTCCCGAGTGGGCTGACTTTCTTGATGAGGCTGGTGGTAGTGGTGCTCGTGACAGTGATGATGATGATGCTCTTTAATGCTGCTCTGATTCCTCCTTTTTGGTTATTTGCTGCCAAGGGGGAGTAGGCACTTATTTATGTACCATAGGCACCTATTTATGTAATGTGATGATTATCAAACTCATGCTATGTTAGTAGCCTACCTGTTATCTATGTTATATGCTATGAGTGTTGAATGAGTTGATTCTCTTGGGTATTGAGTTTTGGTGTTTGAGTCTCGGTGGTGCTGGTATCATATTAAGGGGGAGCCCCTCTCATGCTTATCTTTAGTTATTGCACATAATGAGGGGGAGCTCCACATCATATTCTTCGATACTAAATGTTTTTACTTCTTTCGATAGTCAAAGGCTATTCAAAAAAAGTGCATGTATGTTGTCATCAACTACCAAAAAGGGGGAGATTGAACGTGCAATCATGCCCTTAATCTTATTTTGATGTTGATGACAACATGCATTTTTGGAACTAATCATGTTATCAAGTATATCTCAGGATTATGTTTCAAGTGCTATGTGTGTGGATCATGACTACAAGCAAAGAGGTATATATTACTCAAGAGCGGAGAATACAAGACAAATGGCCTTGGCCCCTTTTTTCAATTTGTTCTTGAGTATAGGGATCCCGCACTATTAAGAGGTGACCGTTGGGTAACGTGA
This sequence comes from Triticum aestivum, assembly GCF_018294505.1. Taxonomy (NCBI): domain Eukaryota; kingdom Viridiplantae; phylum Streptophyta; class Magnoliopsida; order Poales; family Poaceae; genus Triticum; species Triticum aestivum. Next base: position 663,993,913 of record NC_057795.1, read on the forward strand.
AAGACTTGCTCAAAATACACAAAACACTTCTTCTATCATCTTTTAGTTTTCATCATGTGTGCACGGTCTATTTTGTGTTTGTGAACCTGCTGCACTAGCCTTCACAACTGACCGGACTTCCGGTGCACACCGGACGTCCGGTACATCTCAACAGAACACTTATTAACGGACTTCTGGTTTCTCGGGACGTCCGTTACATCCAAATAGAACACATATTAACGGATTTCCGGTCTCACCGGACGTCCGGTCAGCGGTCGGCCGCTACTCTCCGGACGTCCACTACCTGTGCTGTGTTCACGGTCAGATTTATACTCCAGCGAGCGGACGACCGGTTACCCAGCTGGACGTCCGGTCCGATCTATGTCACCGGTCGTCCGGTACCCACCGGACGTCCGGCAGCTCCTGTGCCATAAGTGGCCAAATGACTAGCTTTTCACCAACACTATATATAGCCTTTCTTTCCCCACGGGATAGGTAACACCATGAACAAATCCTAGCACACATTACACTCTCACTCTCATTCCTTCACACCAAACCTTAGATCCCCAAGGGATTTGAGAGCACTTGAGAGAAGTTGTCCGATCAAGTGATAGATCCACTCCTTCCCCTTCTTTGCACCAAAGGAATTTGTGATTTCAGCAAGTCTTGAGCATTTCCCCATCGATCTTGTTACTCTTGGAGGTTGGAGACTCCTAGGCGGTAGGAGTCATCCGGAGAGGAATCGACCTTTGTGATTACCCTCGGAAAAGTTTGTGAGGGTTTGGAGACCACCCCAAGGTCTACCACTAGTGGTTGAGAAACGCCTCCGTGGTGTTGTCTCAAAGAGAGAATATGGTGAGCCTTCGTGGCGTTGGTGTGCCTTCGTGGTAACATCCACCTCTCTAAACGGTGACGTAGCTTCCCTCCAAGGAAGTGAACATCGGCTTACATCCTCGTCTCTCGGAGTTACGGTTATTCCTAACCCTATCTCTCTACTTGTGGTTACTTGTCTCTTAGCACTTACTTATCTCATCTTGTGCTTACTTACTCATATATTTGTGCCACTTGATTATCTTGCTGAGCTCATTAGTATCATACTTGCAATTGTTAGGCTCACTTTCATTTTCCGCATTATTGCCTAAAATTGCTTAGTAATAATTAAAATTAGTAATTGTACCTATTCACCCCCCCTCTAGGTCCATCTCGATCCTTTCAGTTGGTCATTGCAATGATGAGAGTATGCTTATTGTGGATGATCTTTCATCACTATCTTATTGCAATGCTCCTTCTTTGGGATTTAACACTTCGAGCACTCCAAATGTTTCACATGCTTGTGTTGATAGTCCTTGCATATCATGTAGAAATTGCTTGACTAAATCTCATGATGATATGCTTGCTATGTCTTGTTGCCATGATAAAAATGCATCTATTTCCTCGAATTGTTGTGCTAACAATGTAGAGGAAACCCAACACTCCATGGAACAAGATGTGGTTTTTAATGGTGTGGTGCTTCAAGGGATTCTACATTATCATCTATTGCATTTTGCCTTATGGCCAAGGCTTCAAAGGTATCTCCTACCTTGAACCCCAATATGTCTCTTGATAATGATATTAATGCTAATGATGATGAGGATAATGACGATGAGGATAATGATGAAGAGAATGATAATGTTGCCTCCTTAAAAACCAAGGGGGAAATGATTTTTAAAGCTCTTCATAAAAATAAAATTGCTCGTTCCAACTTCATGGAAATAATGTCCATTGCCATTGAAGGTAAGAAATACATTGAGGAGTTGGAATATCATCTAGAGGAGCATGAGGTCACCATTGAGAAAATGGAATCTCATGAGCGTGATTACGCAAATAAGATCGCGGAGCTATCTCAAGCTCTTGAACATGAACAAACCACCTCTGAATCTCTTCAGGAGACTTTTGCTCTAGAATTATATAGACTGAGGGAATCTCATGATATAGCTCTTGAGGTGGCCAATGATTTCAAAACTAGAAATGCTAAGCTTAAAGTTGCTCATGCTAGACTCCTTGAGGACTTTGAGCACCTCGAAAATGGCTCTAGGGTCATTAAGAGTGAGCTCATCGAACTCACCCAGTCTCATGCTCAACTTAAAGCTTCCTATTTGAAAGATCTTGCCAAGCGTCATCAAATACAACCTATTAACGATGGCCCGTTATGGTCGGCCCATGAACGGACGATTCCAACTCTAGCCCGTTTACGGCCATAATGCGGTCTGTTATTGGCCCATGTTTGGCCGATCGATCATATGACCCATATAAGGCCCATTGATGATACGGCCCGTAGAAGGACCAATGTGTCTACGGCATTTATATGCTGGCAAGATGCTTAGCAAGCTTATTAACTTTCTCTTGTTTGGCGCTTAAATCCTCCAACGCTTGCTGTTGCACAAGAAAGTACACATCTGATTTCTGCAGGGACTTCCTCAGTCCTTCGGCTTCTTGCCGCAGCACAACTGACTGATGCCTTTCATCTTGTAGCTAATACTGAAGAAGTCGAAGTGATTCAGGCAGCAAGTTCGAAGAGCTTGTGCCAGCGGTACTGACCAGTAACTCAAACACTACATCAACGCATGACTGTGGGGTTTTCTCACTGTCTACAAGATCATTTTTATCACCTTTCTTGGAGACCAATATGGTTGTCTCACTATCTTGAACCTTATCTGCATTACTTTCTCTACCATTGCATAGTGGGGTGCTCTTCTCCAATATTCTGTGTGCATACTACAAGAGAAACAAGTAGACACATCATAGGTTTAGCTTGTAGTATACGAAACTCATTTTGGTAAACCGGTTCAGTAGTAAGGTGGACAAGATAACAACATGGAACAAACATATATCTATGTACTATGGTCACTGTATTGTCCATATCATTCTAGTTTATGTTGCCTAATCAAGATAGAGACATAGTTCAACTCATATATTTTTAATACACAACAACATAGATAGAATATAAGTGTGAGAAACTACACAGCATTGGCAACACTTGTAATGTGCATCACATGAGAACATAACTGTTTATACAACTTAAATTGAAATCAACATAGAGCAAGAAGTTAGAATAGCAATCCAGTTAAAGAAATAGGTTTAAAACATACCTGTTGCGCCATTGGAGTTTCAATTGGATCCTTCAAATTCGGAAGTAGTTGGTATGAGTAAATACAGTGATGTAACAGCAAAGGAGTATGGACCATAGCTACGGAATCTGACCTAAGAATAGTTGCTCTTCTTCTTTAAACGTGGAGTTTGGGTTCGCTGTGGTGGTCTTCGTGCTTTGGGCACTGCAGTAGCTTTACAAACAGCTCATGTGGGGGTACTCTATGGTGGACATAGTGCTTTGTCAACTAGAAGTGGGTTACTATCCGCTGGGGTTGCGGTTAGATGGGTTTAGCTGGTTCTCTACCCAACGGTGTAAGTGTGCAATCTGGAAGAGTCTCGATTATGTGTGGTGGGGCTAGTTTGTGGGCCAGTACAACCATGGTTCTATCTGCATCGACGGGTAGCACTGTCTTTTGTGAAGAACGTGTTTTTGCTCCCTTAGATAGTGCCATCACCCCCTCCAATTCAAATGGCCGATAAACAAGAAAAGAGATTGAACTTACAGACATTGTATGATAGACAGATGTAGCAATTCACATATATGTTGTCTAACCAAACAGGACAACATGACACAATTTCACATATATGATGCCTAACTAAACATGATAGCATGACACAGTTTCAGATATATGATGGATAACTTAATAGGATATAATGGCATAATTCAACATATGATGAGTATCTAAACAGGATGACATGACAAAACTATATGATGTCTTTCTAAAATAGGTTGGGATGAAATAATTCACATACATGTTGTCTAAGTATACATGATGGCATGATATAATTGACATAATTGATTCATATACTAAGCAGCTGGCACTCGCATGTATGATCTCTAAACTAAGCAGATGGAATTCAATATTGTGCATATCATGTCTAAACTAAGCAATGCAAGAAACCATATGCATCATATGAAATTTAAACATTGCAACTTAGAGCATACACCTTAGGTGGGATATAGGACTGGTCATCTGTCTCTGAGTCCTCCTCTGAGGAGCTCCCTGTAACCATCGAGACATATGCTTCAACAAGTACCATTGCCTGCTCTGAAGACCTTGTTTTCACTCAAGATTTTTCCATAACCGGCTCAAATGGCTGATACACATGAAGAGTAGTTCAATATACACAGATTGTCGACAAATGGAATACATAATGAAAAAAAGATGGCATGAGATAATTCACATATATGATGCCTCGCTACATGGCGGTGCATAATTCACATATATGATAACTGGCTGAAAAACATGGCATTGCATAATTCACATATCTGATATAGAAAGCAAACAAGAGGCATTCACACAAAGCATGTCTAATCTAAGCAGATGGCATGGCAATGCAAGACACCATATGCATGATATGAGCAATATAACCCTGCCAAGTTAGAGCATGCACCTTGGGGGGGGGGATACGACTGGTCATCTGTCTCTGAATCCTCTTCTGAGGAGCTATTTGTAGCCAGCAAGAAATCTGCATCGACAGGTAGCACTGACTGCTCAGAAGACCTTGTTTTCACTCTAGATTTTCCCATGACCGACTCAAATGGCTGATGCACAGGAAGAGTAGATGAATGTATAAACATTGTTGACAAATGGAATACATTATGGAAAAAATTCACATGTACGATGACTGGCTAAACAGGATGGCATTGCATGATTCACGTATATGATGCCTGGCTAAAGAAGATGGCATTGCATAATTCCCATATACCCTCTCCGTTCCTAAATATTTATCTTTTTAGAGATTTCAAATGGACTACCACATACGGATGTATATAGACATATTTTAGAGTGTAGATTCACTCATTTTGTTCCGTATGTAGTCACTTGTTGAAATCTCTAAAAAGATAAATATTTAGGAATGGTGGGAGTATGATATAGAAACCAAACAGGTGGCATTCACACAAAGCAAATCTAAACTAAGATGATGACGTATAAGATGTATAATGTAAGCAATGCGAGGCGCCATATGCATGATATGACCAACATGAGCATGCCAGGTTAGAGCAAACACCTTAGGTGGTAAACATGCGTGGTCGGCTCCTTCTGAATCCCCATCTCAACAGTTATCTTCCTCTGGAATACAATCCGGAAATGCAGGAGGGGGGGGGGGCACTTCGCCCACCATGGAGCGGCGTCTGCATGACATTATATTCCCACGCAACGGTCTTCTCTTTTTCTCTACATGTTCAGTACGATTGTGTACAATATCTGACATGCATAATAAAAAATAGTTAGATTTTGTCAAGCCTAAGGGGTGCATGCAAAAATCAAGACTAATGGTAGCAAACGAGTGGATGGATCCAAAACCAATGATAGTAGGTAGATTATAGCTTCAGTTTAAAAAGATAGACAATGGATCATCTATTGTTTGTTGCCCACCCAACATGAACCACATAGAAGACCCCAGATGAACCAGATACTAGACGGATACTATTCATTGCTGCCTCGATATGAGACCCACGGGCATTTTAAAACTCAAGTTTGAACGATAAAGTAGCAGGTAATAATAACCGATATATAACATAAGCAAACACGAAAGACTGCGACCTCTCTTCCGGAACTGTGTAGTCCTCAGGTTCATTTGCTCAGTCGATGATAGTAATGCAGTTGGCGTGGCTGTCGGCAATGGGGAAGATGATCTAAGATGGCGAAAGAAAGTCTGCAGGGGGGATCTCTGCTATAGTGAACGCTTCTGTCGATGGTGCACCTCAGGTGGGGTGGATGACGACACGGCAGGAGCAGGACATAACACACATAGTTTTCTTTGACGCCTATCTGAAAATGAAGTAAATCTGTAAGGGCTCCTTAGAATTGGAGGATTCAATAAACGCAGGGATAGGGAAAACACAGGAATATGATAGGAATGCACGTGCAAAACAGAGCATTTGGAAACATAGGATTTTTGTCAACCTGGGTGTTTGGTTCACATGAATTATAAGAACACAGGAATGGAGAAACATGGTCAAATTAAAGTCAAACCACGTGAAAATGAAAAAAATAAGAATCTTATTATGCCAGTAATGCAATTAGTTCTGTTCTTCATGCATATTAATTTGAAAAGGACGTCCAAGTGAATATTAAAATTCCTACATTTTTTCTTTGAAGGAGACACCAAAGGAAAAAAAATCCTCCAGTTTTGCTTTGCTCCACTCCTTCTAACCAAATGCATGAATAGTAGTTCCATAGCAAAGGTTCCCCAAGGGATCGACATGAATGTAGAGTAACAAAGTGATGCGATGAGTGTACAACCTCTTTGGCATAGCCTGGTGGACCTCAGCATCATTGGGTTGGACGTGGAGGATGGTGAGGCTGGTGTGACTGTCGGAGGCGGGGAATAAGATCCGAGGCCTCTGGAAACGTCGCCAAGGGTACTGCTCCGCTGTGATGGACGGTTCCATCGTTGGAGCACCTCCGGTGAGGTGTACTGTGGCGAGGCTGAAGCAGGACAAGACAGACAACGTTAATCTGAAGTGGGACTCTAATATCATCTGCAATAGATGATGTAAAATACATCACCAAAAAGTGCTAGATGTAAAACGCATCAGCCGCGCCACGACCGCTCCGATAGATGCTGTAAGTACTGTTCACTTTGACCTCAACTGAAGAAACTGAACTTTACAGTCAAAACTGAATTTTACTGTCGAAACTGATTGAACTAGTAGCAGAGCATTGCAATAGATGTTTAGGGCTTTCGAGCACTAGTAGCAGAGAAGCAGTGATATAAATCAGCAGACGCTCGAGAAGGGAACGCACTAGCAGAGAGCAAGTCGTGTAATAGCACCACAAGCGAGTGCTAAAGCAGCAACTCCTGTAGCTGCCAGAGGTCATGCAGCAGCAGCAGCAGCGCGAGCAAGAGCAAGAGCAGAGCAGCAGCATGAACGAAAGCAAGAGCAGTGCAGCAGCGCGACCGACAGCAAGAACAGAGCCGCATCGCGAGCGAGAGCCGGAGCAGCTGCAGCTAGTGCCGGTGTGGAAGTCGCCGCTGAGGAAGCAACGACATGGGGGAGAGACGCCATGGATGATGTGGCTAGCGACGGTGCCGTCGATGGAGACCCACCATGGCTGCTCGGTATCGAGCACCGGTAGCCCCGTGAGATCGAATAAAAGATAAAATGCAGTGGTGAGTGCAGAACCTCCTTGGTGGCGCTGAGTTGGCCTCGGCTTCATCGGAGGAATTGGTGAGGGTGCTATGGTTCTGGTGGGGCAGGTCAAGACGGTGCTGTGGGGATTGAGGTGGCTCTATAGACGAGGCGAATGTCGGGGAAGCTCCTTGGAGGTGGAGGATGGGGTGGCTGATCCGGCGGGACGACGAGATCGACGAAGGATCCTCATTCGGTGCGGTGGATGAGGGACGACGAGCTATTGCGGTGGACGACGTAGTCGGGGAAGAGTCTCCGGCTGGGCGGTGGTCGGGAGGCCGACGGAGGAACGTGGGGTTTCACGGGTTTTGGTGGCCTCGATGTACGAATGGGGTGGACGAAGGGGAAGGGAGGGGGGAGCCAAGATTAGGGACACGCTTGTCCAAAATGTAGGGTAAGTTACCAGCGTACTGTTGGGGAACGTAGCAGAAATTCAAAATTTTCCTACGTGTCACCAAGATCTATCTATGGAGAAACCAGCAATGAGGGGAAGGAGAGTGCATCTACATACCCTTGTAGATTGCTAAGCGGAAGCGTTCAAGAGAACGGGGTTGAAGGAGTCGTACTCGTCGTGATCCAAATCACCGGAGATCCTAGTGCCGAACGGACGGCACCTCCGCGTTCAACACACGTATAGCCTGGTGACGTCTCCCATGCCTTGATCCAGCAAGGTGAGAGGGAGAGGTTGAGGAAGAGTCCATCCAGCAGCAGCACAACGGCGTGGTGGTGATGGAGGAGCGTGGTAGTCCAGCAGGGCTTCGCCAAGCACCGCAAGATATGAGGAGAAAGAGAGGTAGGGCTGCGCCAACAGGAGAAGAAACTCATGTGTTGGGCTGCTCCTATGCCTCCACTATATATAGGGGGAGAGGGGGCTGCGCCCCCACCTAGGTTTCCACCCCTAGGGGGCAGCGGCCAGCCCTAGATCCATCTAGGGGGGGCGGCCAAGGGGTGGAGAGGGGGAAACTTGCCCCCAAAGCAAGGTGGGGCGCCCCCTCCCAAAACCCTAGGCGCCTTGGGTCCTTGTGGGGGGGCGCACCAGCCCACATGGGGCTGGTCCCCTCCCACACTTGACCCATGCAGCCCTCCGGGGCCGGTGGCCCCACTTGGTGGACCCCCGAGACCCTCCCGGTGGTCCCGGTACGTTACCGATAAAACCCGAAACTTTTCCGGTGACCAAAATAGGACTTCCCATATATAAATCTTTACCTCCGGACCATTCTGGAACTCCTCGTGACGTCCGGGATCCCATCCGGGACTCCGAAAAACATTCGGTAACCACATACAAACTTCCTTTATAACCCTAGCGTCATCGAACCTTAAGTGTGTAGACCCTACGGGTTCGGGAGACATGTAGACATGACCGAGACGTTCTCCGGTCAATAACCAACAGCGGGATCTGGATACCCATGTTGGCTCCCACGTGTTCCACGATGATCTCATCAGATGAACCACGATGTCAGGACTCAATCAATCCCGTATACAATTCCCTTTGTCTAGCGGTATTGTACTTGCCCGAGATTCGATCGTCGGTATCCCGATACCTTGTTCAATCTCGTTACCGGCAAGTCTCTTTACTCGTTCTGTAACACATCATCCCGTGATCAACCCCTTGGTCACATTGTGCACATTATGATGATGTCCTACCGAGTGGGCCCAGAGATACCTCTCCATTAACCAGAGTGACAAATCCCATTCTCGATTCATGCCAACCCAACAGACACTTTCGGAGATACCTGTAGTGCACCTTTATAGCCACCCAGTTACGTTGTGACATTTGGTACACCCAAAGCATTCCTACGGTATCCGGGAGTTGCACAATCTCATGGTCTAAGGAAATGATACTTGACATTAGAAAAGCTTTAGCATATGAACTATGATCTTTGTGCTAGGCTTAGGATTGGGTCTTGTCCATCACATCATTCTCCTAATGATGTGATCCCGTTATCAACGACATCCAATGTCCATGGTCAGGAAACCGTAACCATCCATTGATCAACGAGCTAGTCGATTAGAGGCTTACTAGGGACATGGTGTTGTCTATGTACCCACACATGTATCTGAGTTTCCTATCAATACAATTATAGCATGGATAATAAACGATTATCATGAACAAGGAAATATAATAATAATAACTACTTTATTATTGCCTCTAGGGCATATTTCCAACATGTACCCCCACCGGTTTTGACACCGCGACGTGGAGCTTCATTTCCGGCTAAGGGGTAGAAGGGGGATTTCGCGTGTCTGGGCTGCAGGACCAATTTTGGATGAGGAGGGAGTTTTCGCGCGCATCAAAATTTCGGGATAACAAGGCGCGACGCGGGTTGAAGAGGCGGGAGTTTCGAAGCAGGTGAGACAAAAGATACTCGAGTTTGAAAATTTCGGGATAACAAGATGCAGATTCCTTATTCGGCAAGTCCACCAAAGTCCATGCTTTGTTATGATACATGGATCCTATCTCGGATTTCATGGCTTCTAACCATTTGTCGGAATATGGGCCCACCATCGCTTCTCCATAGCTCGTAGGTTCATTGTTGTCTAGCAACATGACCTTCAAGACAGGATCACCGTACCACTCCGAAGCAGTACGCGTCCTTGTCGTCCTACGATGTTCGGTAGTGACTTGATCCGAAGCTTCATGATCACTATCATAAGCTTCCACTTCAATTGGTGTAGGTGCCACAGGAACAACTTCCTGTGCCCTGCTACACACTTGTTGAAGTGACGGTTCAATAACCTCATCAAGTCTCCACCATCCTCCCACTCAATTCTTTCGAGAGAAACCTTTCCTTGAGAAATGACCCGATTCAAGAAACAATCCCTATTGCTTTCGGATCTGAATTAGGAGGTATACCCAACTGTTTTGGGTGTCCTATGAAGATGCATTTTATCCGCTTTGGGTTCGAGCTTATCAACCTGAAACTTTTTTCACATAAGCGTCGCAGCCCCACACTTTTAAGAAACGACAACTTAGGTTTATCCAAACGGTGTCGTCTCAACGGAATTACGTGGTACCCTATTAAAGTGAGTGCGGTTGTCTCTAATGCCTAACCCATGAATGATAGTGGTAATTCGATAAGAGACATCATGGTACGCACCATATCCAATAGGGTGCAACTATGATGTTCGGACACACCATCACACTATGGTGTTCCAGGCGGTATTAATTGTGAAACAATTTCCACAATGTCTTAATTGTGTGCCAAAGCTCGTAACTCGGATACTCATCTCTATGATCATACCATAGACATTTTATCCTCTTGTCACAATGATCTTCAACTTCACTCTGAAATTACTTGAACCATTCAATAATTCAGACTTGTGTTTCATCAAGTGAATATACTCAACATCTACTCGAATCATCTGTGAAGTAAGAACATAACGATATTCACTGCATGCCTCAGCACTCATTGGACTGCACACATCAAAATGTGTTACTTCCAACAAGTTGCTATCTTGTTCCATCTTACTGAAAACGAGGCCTTTTAGTCATCTTGCCCATGTGGTATGATTTGCATATCTCAAGTGATCCAAAATCAAGTGAGTCTAAATGATCCATCTGCATGGAGTTTCTTCATGCGTATACACCAATAGACATGGTTCGCATGTCTCAAACTTTTCAAAACCGAGTGAGTCCAAAGATCCATCAACATGGAGCTTCTTCATGCGTTTTATACCAGTATGACTTACATGGCAGTGCCACAAGTAAGTGGTACTATCTTATATCTTTTGGCATGAAAATGTGCATCACTACGATTGAGATTCAATAAACCATTCCTTTAGGTGCAAGACCATTGAAGGTATTATTCAAATAAATAGAGTAACCATTATTCTCCTTAAATGAATAACCGTATTGCGATAGACATAATCCAATCATGTCTATGCTCAACGCAAACACCAAATGACAATTATTCAGGTTTAATACTAATCTTGATGGTAGAGGGAGCGTGCGATGCTTGATCACATCAAGATTGGAAAACACTTCCAACACATATCGTCAGCTCACCTTTAGCTAGTCTCCATTTATTCCGTAGCCTTTTATTTCGAGTTACTAACACTTAGCAACCGAACCAGTATCTAATACCCTGGTGCTACTAGGAGTACTAGTAAAGTACACATTAACATAATGTATATCCAATATACTTCTATCGACCTTGCCAGCCTTCTCATCTACCAAGTAACTAGGGTAATTCTACTCCAGTGGTTGTTCCCCTTATTATAGAAGCACTTAGTCTCGGGTTTGGGTTCAACCTTGGGTTTCTTCACTAGAGCAGCAGCTGATTTGCCGTTTCACGAAGTATCCCTTCTTGCCCTTGCCCTTCTTGAAACTAGTGGTTTCACCAACCATCAACAATTGATGCTCCTTCTTGATTTCTACTTTCGCAGTGTCAAACATCGCGAATACCTCAAGGATCATCATATCTATCCGTGATATGTTATAGTTCATCACGAAGCTCTAGCAGCTTGGTGGCAATGACTTTGGAGAAACATCACTATCTCATCTGGAAGATCAACTCCCACTCGATTCAAGTGATTGTTGCACTCAGACAATCTGAGCACAAGCTTAACGATTGAGCTTTTCTCCCTTAGTTTGCAGGCTAAGAAAATCGTCGGAGGTCTTATACCTCTTGACGTGGGCACGAGCCTGAAATCCCAATTTCAGCCCTCGAAACATCTCATATGTTCCGTGATGTTTCGAAAACGTCTTTGGTGCCGCAACTCTAAACCGTTTAACTGAACTATCACGTAGTTATCAAAACGTGTATGTCTGATGTTCCCAACATCCACAAACGACGTTTGGGGTTCAGCACACTGAGCGGTGCATTAAGGATGTAAGCTTTCTACTGTCCGCATAATCGCTACTGTCAACTTTCAACTATATTTTCTCTAGGAACATTTCTAAACAGTGGAACTAAAGCGCGAGCTTACGACATAATTTGCAAAGATCTTTTGACTATGTTCAGGATAATTAAGTTCATCTTATGAACTCCCACTCAGATAGACATCCCTCTAGTCATCTAAGTGATTACATGATCCGAGTCAAGTAGGCCGTGTCCGATCATCACGTGAGACGGACTAGTCATCATCGGTGAACATCTTCATGTTGATCGTATCTACTATACGACTCATGCTCGACCTTTCGGTCTCTTGTGTTCCGAGGCCATGTCTGTACATGCTAGGCTCGTCAAGTTAACCTAAGTGTTTCGCGTGTGTAAATCTGGCTTACACCCGTTGTATGTGAACGTAAGAATCTATCACACTCGATCATCACGTGGTGCTTCGAAACGACGAACTTTCGCAACGGTGCACAGTTAGGGGGAACACTTTCTTGAAATTTTAATGAGGGATCATCTTATTTACTACCGTCGTTCTAAGCAAATAAGATGCATAAACATGATAAACATCGCATGCAATCAAATAGTGACATGATATGGCCAATATCATATTGCTCCTTTTGATCTCCATCTTCGGGGCTCCATGATCATCATCGTCACCGGCATGACACCATGATCTCCATCATCATGATCTCCATCATCGTGTCTCCATGAAGTTGTCTCGCCAACTTATTACTTATACTACTATGGCTACAGGTCAGCAATAAAGTAAAGTAATTACATGGCGTTGTTCAATGACACGCAGGTCATACAATAAATAAAGACAACTCCTATGGCTCCTGCCGGTTGTCATACTCGTCGACATGCAAGTCGTGAATCCTATTACAAGAACATGATCAATCTCATACATCACATATCATTCATCACATTCTTCTTGGCCATATCACATCACATAGCATACCCTGCAAAAACAAGTTAGACATCCTCTAATTGTTGTTTGCATGTTTTACGTGGCTGCTATGGGTTTCTAGCAAGAACGTTTCTTACCTACGCAAAACCACAACGTGATATGCCAATTGCTATTTACCCTTCATAAGGACCCTTTTCATCGAATCCGTTCCGACTAAAGTGGGAGAGACTGGCACCCGCTAGCCACCTTATGCACCAAGTGCATGTCAGTCGGTGGAACCTGTCTCACGTAAGTGTACGTGTAAGGTCGGTCCGGGCCGCTTCATCCCACAATACCGTCAAAACAAGATTGGACTAGTAACGGTAAGCATATTGAACAAAATCAACGCCCACAACTACTTTGTGTTCTACTCGTGCAAAGAATCTACGCAATAGACCTAGCTCATGATGCCACTGTTGGGGAACGTAGCAGAAATTCAAAATTTTCCTACGTGTCACCAAGATCTATCTATGGAGAAACCAACAACGAGGGGAAGGAGAGTGCATCTACATACCCTTGTAGATCGCTAAGTGGAAGCGTTCAAGAGAACGGGGTTGAAGGAGTCGTACTCGTCGTGATCCAAATCACCGGAGATCCTAGTGCCGAACGGACGGCACCTCCGCGTTCAACACACGTACAACCTGGTGACGTCTCCCATGCCTTGATCCAACAAGGTGAGAGGGAGAGGTTGAGGAAGAGTCCATCCAGCAGCAGCACAACGGCGTGGTGGTGATGGAGGAGCGTGGTAGTCCAGCAGGGCTTTGCCAAGCACCGCAAGATATGAGGAGAAAGAGAGGTAGGGCTGCGCCAACAGGAGAAGAAACTCATGTGTTGGGCTGCTCCTATGCCTCCACTATATATAGGGGGAGAGGGGGCTGCGCCCCCACCTAGGTTTCCACCCCTAGGGGGCGGCGGCCAGCCCTAGATCCCATCTAGGGGGGTGGCCAAGGGGTGGAGAGGGGGAAACTTGCCCCCCAAGCAAGGTGGGGCGCCCCCTCCCAAAACCCTAGGCGCCTTGGGCCCTTGTGAGGGGCCGCACCAGCCCACCTGGGGCTGGTCCCCTCCCACACTTGGCCCATGCAGCCCTCCGGGGCTGGTGGCCCCACTTGGTGGACCCCCGGGACCCTCCCGGTGGTCCCGGTACGTTACCGATAAAACCCAAAACTTTTCCGGTGACCAAAATAGGACTTCCCATATATAAATCTTTACCTCCGGACCATTCCGGAACTCCTCGTGACGTCTGGGATCTCATCTGGGACTCTAACCACATACAAACTTCCTTTATAACCCTAGCGTCATCGAACCTTAAGTGTGTAGACCCTACGGGTTCGGGAGACATGTAGACATGACCGAGACGTTCTCCGGTCAATAACCAACATCGGGATCTGGATACCCATGTTGGCTCCCACATGTTCCACGATGATCTCATCGGATGAACCATGATGTCAGGACTCAATCAATCCCGTATACAATTCCCTTTGTCTAGCGGTATTGTACTTGCCCGAGATTCGATCGTCGGTATCCCGATACCTTGTTCAATCTCATTACCGGCAAGTCTCTTTACTCGCTCCATAACACATCATCCCATGATCAACCCCTTGGTCACATTGTGCACATTATGATGATGTCCTACCGAGTGGGCCCAGAGATACCTCTCCGTTAACCGGAGTGACAAATCCCAGTCTCGATTCATGCCAACCCAACAGACACTTTCGGAGATACCTGTAGTGCACCTTTATAGCCACCCAGTTACGTTGTGACGTTTGGTACACCCAAAGCATTCCTACGGTATCCGGGAGTTGCACAATCTCATGGTCTAAGGAAATGATACTTGACATTAGAAAAGCTTTAGCATATGAACTACGATCTTTGTGCTAGGCTTAGGATTGGGTCTTGTCCATCACATCATTCTCCTAATGATGTGATCCCGTTATCAACGACATCCAATGTCCATGGTCAGGAAACCGTAACCATCCATTGATCAACGAGCTAGTCGATTAGAGGCTTACTAGGGACATGGTGTTGTCTATGTACCCACACATGTATCTGAGTTTCCTATCAATACAATTATAGCATGGATAATAAACGATTATCATGAACAAGGAAATATAATAATAATAACTACTTTATTATTGCCTCTAGGGCATATTTCCAACATGTACCCCCACCGGTTTTGACACCGCGACGTGGAGCTTCATTTCCGGCTAAGGGGTAGAAGGGGGATTTCGCGTGTCTGGGCTGCAGGACCAATTTTGGATGAGGAGGGAGTTTTCGCGCGCATCAAAATTTCGGGATAACAAGGCGCGACGCGGGTTGAAGAGGCGGGAGTTTCGAAGTAGGTGAGACAAAAGATACTCGAGTTTGAAAATTTCGGGATAACAAGATGCAGATTCCTTATTCGGCAGAACAAACTTAACATGTAAAAAAACAATTCATACAAGACACAAGAAATTCATGTCCCCTTTTACTATATTGCTATAGATGCCATTAAAAAAACTACAAGAAAAATGTAAAAAACATCGGGAGAACAAGATTGCCCTGTACAGTACCAAATCGATTCACACTTCCCTCAACAACAAAAAAAATCAATTCCCACCAAAATAAAGAGTAATGTCCCTTTTTATATGATTACAAATGCCAGGATCTCGAATTTCAATTTTTGAATCCACGTTATCTTGAATTCGAATATATCGTTAGGTGACCTTGCGGTTTATAATTGATGTAGGCGTACATTTTGATCTTCCATCATATATGAACATTTTACTCCACCATGTGAACATATATATTGTCGTCTACCATATGGACTAAATTTGAATCAATTTTCCTTATTTGAATACGATTGTTGTCAAGTTATACAATAATTAAATATTATCTTGATAACAAAAAACATGCATATAGCAGTAATCATATTTCACTATGTACTACATGTACCATACGATCTCCAATTCAAATATTTGTATCCATTTTATGTTGAATTCAAATCATAGTACATTGGTCTAGGTATTGAGATGTTCGGGATAATCTAAACCCTGATTTCATATGTATAATTTTTGGCTTAATCGGGACAAGTTTTGGTATAAGCTTCTTGCAAAATCGGAGATTCTCTCAACAAGCCTCGTGGTTCCGAGAGGGAACGTGTCACCTTTGTGTGTGAAATGATATACGCTGCCTCCCCCCTAATTTTCTTTACAAGGGCAACATAGAACTATATGAGTGCCCTGTAAATTTTGAAATTATTTCGGGTTCGTTTGACCTTTTTATACATTAATTGAGTTTCTGGACTTTTAATGTGCATAATCCAAATTTGAACTGCAGGCACATGCTCCGGTGCACCAAAGTTGGTTGAAAAATCACATGTGTGTCCTTGGTTGAGTTTCTAGGTCCCATGGAAGAAATGAGAATGAAATTCAAACATCTGGGCATCATGACCCGACCGAGAACATCGAGAAACTTAGATTTTAAATTCATGTAAATCCAAAACTCATCTGGAAATGATGAAACTTGGCATGGTGTCATGTCATGGGACTAACATGTTGTGGTAAAAAATTGGGCCGATTTGGAACAAGTTTTGGTATAGGGGCCGTTCGGATTATGCCCACACTAGCCCGACCAAAACGACGGCATGCCAAAATTTTGGCGAAGGAAATAGCCGCCGGGAATTCGCTCACACGCTAGTGCGGAATCACAACGGCTGGCCAAAAAGTTGGCTGTGAGCCAAAAACTTGGCTGCGATCCAAACAATGGCCCAACCTGTGGTCAACGACCAAAAATTTGGAAGGGCAGCTTGGGGCTGCCATCCAAACAGCCCCATAAGCTTCTTGCAAAACGAAGCTTCTCTCAAGAAAGCTCGTGGTTCTAAGAGGGAACGTGCCACCTTTGAGTGCAAAACAATATACACTGCCCCCCTTGAGTTTCTTTACAAAGGCAACATAGAACTACATGAGTGCCCTGTTAAATTTTGGAATTATTCCGGGTTTGTTTGTCGTTTTTTATACATTAACTGAGTTTCTGGTCATATAATGTGCATAAGTCAAATTTGAACTACAAGCACATGCTCTCGTGCACCAAAGTTGGTTGAAAAATCACATATGTGTCCTCGGGTGAATTTCTAGGTCCTATGCAAGAAATGAGAATAAAATTCAAACACCTGGGCATCGTGGCTCGGCCGAGAACATTGAGAAACTTGGTTTTAAAATTCTTGTAAATCCAAAACACGTCTGAAAATCATGAAACTTGGCATGGTGTCATGTCATGGTACTACCATGCCGTGGTAAAAAAAAATTGGCCGAATAGGAAAATATTTTGGTATAAGCTTCTTGTAAACCGAAGCTTCTCTCAAGAAGGCTCGTGGTTCTGAGAGGGAACGTGCCACCTTTGAGTGTGAAATGATATACGCTGCCCCCTTGAGTTTATTTACAAAGGCAACATAGAATTACATGAGTGCCCTGTTAAATTCTGGAATTATTCCTGGTTCGTTTGACCTTTTTTATACATTAATTGAGTTTCTGGTCATTAATGTGCATAATTCAAATTTGAACTACAAGCACATGCTCACGTGCACCAAAGTTGGTTGAAAAATCACATCTGTGTCCTCGGGTGAATTTCTAGGACCCATGCAAGAAATGGGAATAAAATTCAAACATCTAGGCATCGTGGCTCGATCGAGAACATTGAGAAACTTGGTTTTATAATCATGAAACTTGGCACGGTGTCATGTCATGGTAGTACCATGCTGTGGTAAAAAAATATGGCCGAATAGGAACAAATTTTGGTATAAGCTTCTTGCAAACCGGAGCTTCTCTCAAGAACGCTCATGGTTCTAAGAGGGAACGTGTCACCTTTATGTGCATAATTCAAATTCGAAATACAAGCACATGCTCCAGTGCACCAAAGTTGGTTGAAAAATCACATGTGTGTCCTCGGGTAAATTTCTAGGTTCGATGCAAGAAATGGGAATGAAATTCAAAATTCTGGGCGTCATGGCTGGGCTGGAAACATTGAGAAACTTAGTTTTTTAATTCCTGTAAATCCAAAACACGCATGAAAATAATGAAACTTGGCTTCGTGCCATGACATGGCACCAGCATGCTGTGGTAATTTTGCAGTCCGATTTGCGAAGGCGCACACATTAACAATCAACAAAGTCATTTTGGAACAAGTGCTGTCACGTTACAATCGGAAACCAAGTATTATTGAAACCATGGGCGTTCTATTTACTACCATTTATGTGCCGCCACACGTACACTTTTTTATTAGCTAGGAGGCGCCATGGAGGGTAGCTATTTGAGTATGAGAGGCGTGCGATCAGACACCTGCGCGTGCTTATCGGGAGGAGAGACCTTTGACCTCCATCTGCCGTACACCTCTCTCCCAAGGTCTCCATTAATGGAGCCCGAGCCTCTGTTTAATGGCGTGGCTACGTCTCACTCGACTGAGATTTAAGAGAGAAAAAAGAAAAATCTGAAAGCACGAATCTTGATGTAAGATCCAACGGACCTATATAGCATCTACTGCGACTTATAGCAAGACTGATGAATATATAAGGATGATGACAATGGATAATAACTGTCTTACATAATTAGGAAGTTAATTAAAAAAGCCACATGCGGCTACGCCTAAAAGGGCAAAAGAAGAAGGAAGACAAGGATCTGGCTCGCTGATCTCTACTTTCTTGATGTGTTGCTGCAGGCCGCGAGAACTAGTCTTCGCGGCGAGCGGTGATGAGCTCTTTCGTGTCCTCAAGACGCTGCTTGAGAGCATCCACGGATTCCTCCACCAGCCTTTGGTGCTCGATGCGGAGCATGTCATTCTCGTTAATAAGTTTCTTGACGATGACGCCGGTCCTCTTCAAGAAGGCACTGGTCTCCTCCTGCTGGTCTGCACTTCGGACGATCTTTGCCCTCAGCAGGTCGCGCTCGGCCCGGAACCTCTCATTGACCTCCCTTAATTGTAGGATGACGCTGGTAGCCTGTTCAAACGAGGCTTTCTTGTCATCCTGCAACCTCGCCCAGCCGGAGATCTGATCCATCTGGCTATGGATGATCGCATGCATGCGACTGTAAGAGTCATCGCCTGTCCGCGAAACATTTTCCCATGCCGCCGCGGTGTGGCGATACATCTCTGATGCATTCGAGGCGCAGCGGGACATCTCTATTGCTTTCGCGACGCGGCCGGACCAGTCTGCTGCATCGACGGTGCGGTGGGACCTCCGTGCTGCTTCGGCGGTGCGGCAGGACCTCTGTGCTGCTACTTCCGCATGGCGGGACATTTTTGCTGCTTTCGCAGCGAGGCGGGACAACTCTCGTGCTTCCGCTTCCATGCTCGCCTCTCCCTGGTGGTAATCTCTCGACCCAGAACTCACGATGGCCATGGCAGACGCAAGGGATGGATGCTGAATGACTTGTTTGTTTTTGTGGATGAGGAGTTGAGGAGGAATGTGCAGTCATCTTGGCATAGTAGTATTTATAACCGAGTACTAATATGCTCCTAAGTGGGAAAACATTTAGGTTGTGATCAGTGTGAACAGGTTTGCAATTCAATATAGCATGGTAGTAGTAGTAATTTGGAATTTGATGAGACGCAAGCTCCGAATTTATTGACGATTCTAGTTTCGAAGTGCGGCACTATTCCCGGATGGTGTAACGTGGGCATGTGTTCTCAGTCGTGGTGTAGCATATGCCATGGTTGTTCTTTTTCTACTTATATGTACGTGCAATAACTGGCACCGTCGAATACATATCTTACGGTTAATGGGGCATTCGACAGGAATAGCCGCGTGGCGAGCTATAGGCTAGTCTTTTTTTCCAGACGCATTAAACCTATCTCTCGGGACTTCTCGCACTCACCATCGTGCCACCCACATACACTTGTACTCTGAGTTTAGTACATTATACAGGAAGAGAAGAGGTGCACGCACGCACTCGTCCTCTCACACAAGCATCTATTTTTTCTCGAAAAGGAGGATGATGACCCCCGACCTCTGCATCTAGGAGGTCACACACGCATCTGTAGCTATGAATTGTAGTGTTCTCAACCGTCCGATTGGCTCTATCATAGGATTCACGTTGCTCCTTGGCCTTGAGATTGAGAAGTTTAAAACACGGAGGCTAAGCTGGAGGCGCGAGGTTTTGGTTAATGTGCGGGCCGCACACGACACCAATACGACACGAGCTTCGTCTGCCTGGTGCGCATTCCGGTGAGTTGTCCAACACAACCAGGCCCTGCTTGGTATCTGCGCCTCGACTTATGTGCAGAGAAATTAGGGTCGGAGGGAGTACTACTAGTAGCAGTACTACTTTGATGTGTCGCGTCAACTCGCACAAGTATGAAACACTTCTTGAACAAACAAGCATATACTCCCTCTGTTCCAAAATACTCCCTCCGTCCGAAAATACTTGTCATCAAAAGGGACAAAAGGGATGTATCTAGAACTAAAATATATCTAGATACATCCCCTTTTATTCATTTTGATGATAAGTATTTCCGGATGGAAGAGTACTACTCTACTTGACTTCCATTTGTCCAAAAATGGATGTACCTATATACTAAAACATGTCTAGATACATCTATGTTTTGACAAATGGAAGGCATGTATTTTGGAACGGAGGGAGTGCTTGTCATCAAAATGGATAAAAAGGGACGTATCTAGAACTAAAATACGTCTACATACATCTCCTTTTATCCATTTTGATGACAAGTAGTACTTCTTACCCAAAGGAACTTCATATCCAACACACACAAAATATTCGTTCGACTATTGGAAATTACTAATCTGATGTCGAAGTAATTGCTGCATTGCCACCAAAACCCACCATATCTTGAGCTAAAGTAGGCCGAGCTAATCCCTATATTAGCATATTACTAAGATAAGCAGAAGGCACTGTAGAAACATTTAGGACGTGAGCTTGTCAATCTGAATGTGGAGGGACACCAGCTTAGCCCCGGCCAGCAGCTTGGGCGGAACTGTGAAGAAGGTCAACTCCTGCACAACGACATTGCCGGGATCCTTGCTGCTTGTCACCTCCATTTCCACCTTGATGGCGTCGGTCGTGCCTTTGGGCTCCCCCGACGGGCCGTTCACCCACAGCTTGGCCACGTAGTGCGGCAGTGTGGATGCCCCTGCTCTGATGCAGACGACCGACATGACAATAGGCACGCCGATGTCGAGCACGCCGCCGACCAAGAAAAACGCGCGGTCATCCTCCTCCATGAACAGCAAGAGCCGTGGCTCCGGCAGTGGCACTTGTAGCTGGAGCACCTTGCCGTACTGGATCCTGTGCACGGGCATGGGATGCGCGGTGCTGATGTGGTGGTAGAGCGCCGGCGGCGGGCCTTCGTAGCCGCAGACGGGCACGGGGCATTTGCAGGGTGCGAGCGAACACACACTCTGGTGATCGGGGATCTTGTGGTAAGTGACATAGAGCCCACAACCTTCGTGCGGGCACTCCACCCTCACCGACAAAAGGACGACGCCCACCGCCGTGTTCTGCACATCGAAGCCACCGCCGCGCTTGCACTTCTGGCACTGCCGCTGGTTCCCGGAGTGCTCGACGCGGCAGTCCGCGCAGGCTAGGTGCCCTCCCTTGCACTGCAGAAATCAATCGAATAGCACATCAATCAAGAAACCTGCACCTTGCTTGATCAGCCGAACGGACGAGGTGTATTTGAACCTCATACACTAGAGGCGTCAAGGGGCGGAGGCACAAGGGGCAGTGGAGCATGGTGAGGTCCATCGAGACCTTATAGAGCTCCATCGTCAGGTCATGTTCCATCTGCATGATCTTGCCCTCCTCGTGCACAACCATCTCTCGCTTTAGGGCCGGGGCATTACAAAGCTTTACCGTCACATATTTATACTACTTGAAGGTGCATTAAATCAACACATGCAAGTATCAAAAGGAGAGTCACGGCATGCATGAATGCGTTGTAATTAATGCATCGATAAACACAAATTATTGAAATATACTGAGTGCAGTGCTTTGATGTGTCGTGTCAACTCGTACATCAACGAGAAGTTTGATTATCTCTCCCTCGTGGACTTAACTGCACCTGCCTTTGGCTGTATGACAGGTGGGCCACCCACCTGTCGGGCCCACCTGTCATACATGCAAAGGCAGGAGGGTCCCTCCCTCGCCCATGGGTGTGGTGGCTGGCAAGGCTAGGAGAAGCTTTCGCTACACACTCTCCCTCCCGCAGTTGTGAACATTGTGTTGGGGAACGTTGCAGAAAACAAAAATTTTCCTACTCGTTTCACCAAGATCATCTAGGAGTTCATCTAGCAACGAGTGAATAGATGCATCTACATACCTTATAGATCGCGAGCGGAAGCGTTCAAAGAACGGGGATGATGTAGTCGAACACGACGTGATTCGAATCACCGGAGATCCTAGCACCGAACGGACGGCACCTCCGCGTTCAACACACGTACGGAAACAGCCACGTCTCCTCCTTCTTGATCCAGCAAGGGAGGGAGGAGAGGTTGAGGGAGATGGCACCAGCAGCAGCACGACGGCGTGGTGTTGATGGAGCTGCAGTACTCCGGCAGAGCTTCGCTAAGCTATGAGGAGGTGGAGGAGGTGTTGGGGAGGGAGAAGGAGGCAACCAAAGGCCAAGGACTCAAGGTATGAAGTCCCTCCTCTCCCCCACTATATATAGGGGTGCCAAGGGGGGGTGGCCGGCCCTAGGAGATCCAATCTCCTAGGGGTGCGGCGGCCAAGGGGGGTTTCCCTCCCCCCCAAGGCACCTAGGAGGTGCCTTCCACTAGTAGGACTCCTCCCCCTTGGAAACCCTAGGCGCATGGGCCTAGTGGGGCTGGTGCCCTTGGCCCATGTAGGCCAAGGCGCACCCCCTACAGCCCATGTGGCCCCCGGGGATGGGTGGCCCCACCCGGTGGGCCCCCGGGACCCCTCCGGTGGTCCCGGTACAATACCGATAACCCCGAAACTTGTCCCGATGCCCGAAACAGGACTTCCCATATATAAATCTTTACCTCCGGACCATTCCGGAACTCCTCGTGACGTCCGGGATCTCATCCGGGACTCCGAACAACATTCGGGTTACTGCATATACATATCCCTACAACCCTAGCGTAACTGAACCTTAAGTGTGTAGACCCTACGGGTTCGGGAGACATGTAGACATGACCGAGATCGCTCTCCGGTCAATAACCAACAGCGGGATCTGGATACCCATGTTGGCTCCCACACGCTCCACTATGATCTCATCGGATGAACCACGATGTCGAGGATTTAATCAACCCCGTATGCAATTCCCTTTGTCAATAGATATGTTACTTGCCCGAGATTCGATCGTCGGTATCCCAATACCTCGTTCAATCTTGTTACCGGCAAGTCACTTTACTCGTACCGTAATGCATGATCCCGTGACCAAACACTTGGTCACTTTGAGCTCATTATGATGATGCATTACTGAGTGGGCCCAGTGATATCTCTCCGTCATACGGAGTGACAAATCCCAGTCTCGATCCATATAAAACAATAGATACTTTCGGAGATACCTGTAGTGCACCTTTATAGTCACCCAGTTACGTTGTGACGTTTGATACACCCAAAGCACTCCTACGGCATCCAGGAGTTATACGATCTCATGGTCGAAGGAAGAGATACTTTGACATTGCAAAACTCTAGCAAACGAACTATACGATCTTGTGCTATGTTTAGGATTGGGTCTTATCCATCACATCATTATCCTAATGATGTGATCCCGTTATCAATGACATCCAATGTCCATAGCCAGGAAACCATGACTATCTATTGATCAACGAGCTAGTCAACTAGAGGCTTACTAGGGACATGTTGGTGTCTGTTATTCACACATGTATTACGATTTCCGGATAACACAATTATAGCATGAATAAAGACAATTATCATGAACAAAGAAATATAATAATAATGCTTTTATTATTGCCTCTAGGGCATATTTCCAACAGTCTCCCACTTGCACTAGAGTCAATAATCTAGTTACATTGTGATGAATCGAACACCCATGGAATTCTGGTGTTGATCATGTTTTGCTCTTGGGAGAGGTTTAGTCAACGGATCTGCTACATTCAGGTCTGTATGTACTTTACAAATCTCTATGTCTCCATCTTGAACATTTTCACGGATGGAGTTGAAGCGACGCTTGATGTGCCTTGTCTTCTTGTGAAACCTGGGCTCCTTGGCAAGTGCAATAGCTCCAGTGTTGTCACAGAAGAGCTTGATCGGCCCCGACGCATTGGGTATGACTCCTAGGTCGGTGATGAACTCCTTCACCCATATTGCTTCATGTGCTGCCTCCGAGGCTGCCATGTACTCCGCTTCACATGTAGATCCCGCCACGACGCTCTGCTTGCAACTGCACCAGCTTACTGCCCCACCATTCAAAATATACACGTATCCGGTTTGTGACTTAGAGTCATCCAGATCTGTGTCGAAGCTAGCGTCGACGTAACCTTTTACGACGAGCTCTTCGTCACCTCCATAAACGAGAAACATTTCCTTAGTCCTTTTCAGGTACTTCAGGATATTCTTGACCGCTGTCCAGTGCTCCTTGCCGGGATTACTTTGGTACCTTCCTACCAAACTTACGGCAAGGTTTACATCAGGTCTGGTACACAGCATGGCATACATAATAGAACCTATGGCTGAGGCATAGGGGATGACACTCATCTCTTCTATCTCTGCTGCCGTGGTCGGACATTGAGCTGAGCTCAATTTCACACCTTGCAGAACAGGCAAGAACCCTTTCTTGGACTGATCCATTTTGAACTTCTTCAAAATCTTATCAAGATATGTGCTTTGTGAAAGACCTATGAGGCGTCTTGATCTATCCCTATAGATCTTGATGCCTAATATATAAGCAGCTTCTCCAAGGTCCTTCATTGAAAAACTCTTATTCAAGTAGGCCTTAATGCTGTCCAAAAGTTCTATATCATTTCCCATCAAAAGTATGTCATCTACATATAGTATGAGAAATGCTATAGAGCTCCCACTCACTTTCTTGTAAACACAGGCTTCTCCATAAGTCTGTGTAAACCCAAACGCTTTGATCATCTCATCAAAACGAATGTTCCAACTCCGAGATGCTTGCACCAGCCCATAAATCGAGCGTTGGAGCTTGCACACCTTGTCAGCATTTTTAGGATCGACAAAACCTTCCGGCTGCATCATATACAATTCTTCCTTAAGGAAACCATTAAGGAATGCCGTTTTGACGTCCATTTGCCAAATTTCATAATCATAAAATGAGGCAATTGCTAACATGATTCGAACGGACTTCAGCTTCGCTACCGGTGAGAAAGTCTCATCATAGTCAATCCCTTGAACTTGTCGATAACCCTTAGCGACAAGCCGAGCTTTATAGATGGTCACATTACCATCCGCGTCTGTCTTCTTCTTAAAGATCCATTTATTTTCTATGGCTCGCCGTTCTACGGGCAAGTCAGTCAAAGTCCATACTTCGTTTTCATACATGGATCCTATCTCGGATTTCATGGCTTCTAGCCATTTGTCGGAATCCGGACCCGCCATCGCTTCTTCATAGTTCGAAGGTTCACCATTGTCTAACAACATGATTTCCAAGACAGGGTTGCCGTACCACTCTGGTGCGGAACGTGTCCTCGTGGACCTTCGAATTTCAGTAGGAGCTTGATCAGAAGTATCTTGATCATTATCATTAACTTCCTCTTTAGTCGGTGCAGGTGTTGGGTAACGTTGCAGAAAACAAAAAATTTCCTACTCGTTTCACCAAGATCATCTAGGAGTTCATCTAGCAATGAGTCATTGGATGCATCTACGTACCTTGTAGATCGCGAGCGGAAGCGTTCAAAGAACGGGGATGATGTAGTCGAACACGACGTGATTCGAATCACCGGAGATCCTAGCACCGAACGGACGGCACCTCCGCGTTCAACACACGTACGGAACAGCCACGTCTCCTCCTTCTTGATCCAGCAAGGGAGGGAGGAGAGGTTGAGGGAGATGGCACCAGCAGCAGCACGACGGCGTGGTGTTGATGGAGCTGCAGTACTCCGGCAGAGCTTCGCTAAGCAATAAGGAGATGGATGAGGTGTTGGGGAGGGAGAAGGAGGCAACCAAAGGCCAAGGACTCAAGGTATGAAGTCCCTCCTCTCCCCCACTATATATAGGGGTGCCAAGGGGGGGTGGCCGGCCCTAGGAGATCCAATCTCCTAGGGGGTGCGGCGGCCAAGGGGGGTTTCCCTCCCCCCCAAGGCACCTAGGAGGTGCCTTACCCTCCTAGGACTCTTGCCCCCTTGAACCCTAGGCGCATGGGCCTATGTGGGGCTGGTGCCCTTGGCCCAAGCAGGCCAAGGCGCACCCCCTACAGCCCATGTGGCCCCCGGGGATGGGTGGCCCCACCCGGTGGGCCCCCGGGACCCCTCCGGTGGTCCCGATACAATACCGATAACCCCGAAACTTGTCCCGATGCCCGAAACAGGACTTTCCATATATAAATCTTTACCTCCGGACCATTCCGGAACTCCTCGTGACGTCCGGGATCTCATCCGGGACTCCGAACAACATTTGGGTTACTGCATATACATATCCCTACAACCCTAGCGTAACTGAACCTTAAGTGTGTAGACCCTACGGGTTCGGGAGACATGTAGACATGACCGAGATCGCTCTCCGGTCAATAACCAACAGCGGGATCTGGATACCCATGTTGGCTCCCACATGCTCCACGATGATCTCATCGGATGAACCACGATGTCGAGGATTTAATCAACCCCGTATGCAATTCCCTTTGTCAATCGATATGTTACTTGCCCGAGATTCGATCGTCGGTATCCCAATACCTCGTTCAATCTTGTTACCAGCAAGTCACTTTACTCGTACCGTAATGCATGATCCCGTGACCAAACACTTGGTCACTTTGAGCTCATTATGATGATGCATTACTGAGTGGGCCCAGTGATATCTCTCCGTCATACGGAGTGACAAATCCCAGTCTCGATCCATATAAAACAATAGATACTTTCGGAGATACCTGTAGTGCACCTTTATAGTCACCCAGTTACGTTGTGACGTTTGATACACCCAAAGCACTCCTACGGTATCCAGGAGTTATACGATCTCATGGTCGAAGGAAGAGATACTTTGACATTGCAAAAACTCTAGCAAACGAACTATACGATCTTGTGCTATGTTTAGGATTGGGTCTTGTCCATCACATCATTATCCTAATGATGTGATCCCGTTATCAATGACATCCAATGTCCATAGCCAGGAAACCATGACTATCTATTGATCAACGAGCTAGTCAACTAGAGGCTTACTAGGGACATGTTGGTGCTGTTATTCACACATGTATTACGATTTCCGGATAACACAATTATAGCATGAATAAAGACGATTATCATGAACAAAGAAATATAATAATAATGCTTTTATTATTGCCTCTAGGGCATATTTCCAACAGTCTCCCACTTGCACTAGAGTCAATAATCTAGTTACATTGTGATGAATCGAACACCCATGGAATTCTGGTGTTGATCATGTTTTGCTCTTGGGAGAGGTTTAGTCAACGGATCTGCTACATTCAGGTCCGTATGTACTTTACAAATCTCTATGTCTCCATCTTGAACATTTTCACGGATGGAGTTGAAGCGACGCTTGATGTGCCTTGTCTTCTTGTGAAACCTGGGCTCCTTGGCAAGTGCAATAGCTCCAGTGTTGTCACAGAAGAGCTTGATCGGCCCCGACGCATTGGGTATGACTCCTAGGTCGGTGATGAACTCCTTCACCCATATTGCTTCATGTGCTGCCTCCGAGGCTGCCATGTACTCCGCTTCACATGTAGATCCCGCCACGACACTCTGCTTGCAACTGCACCAGCTTACTGCCCCACCATTCAAAATATACACGTATCCGGTTTGTGACTTAGAGTCATCCAGATCTGTGTCGAAGCTAGCGTCGACGTAACCTTTTACGACGAGCTCTTCGTCACCTCCATAAACGAGAAACATTTCCTTAGTCCTTTTCAGGTACTTCAGGATATTCTTGACCGCTGTCCAGTGTTCCTTGCCGGGATTACTTTGGTACCTTCCTACCAAACTTACGGCAAGGTTTACATCAGGTCTGGTACACAGCATGGCATACATAATAGAACCTATGGCTGAGGCATAGGGGATGACGCTCATCTCTTCTATATCTTCTGCCGTGGTCGGACATTGAGCTGAACTCAATTTCACACCTTGCAAAACAGGCAAGAACCCTTTCTTGGACTGATCCATTTTGAACTTCTTCAAAATCTTATCAAGATATGTGCTTTGTGAAAGACCTATGAGGCATCTTGATCTATCCCTATAGATCTTGATGCCTAATATATAAGCAGCTTCTCCAAGGTCCTTCATTGAAAAACTCTTATTCAAGTAGGCCTTAATGCTGTCCAAAAGTTCTATATCATTTCCCATCAAAAGTATGTCATCTACATATAGTATGAGAAATGCTACAGAGCTCCCACTCACTTTCTTGTAAACGCAGGCTTCTCCATAAGTCTGTGTAAACCCAAACGCTTTGATCATCTCATCAAAGCGAATGTTCCAACTCCGAGATGCTTGCACCAGCCCATAAATCGAGCGTTGGAGCTTGCACACCTTGTCAGCATTTTTAGGATCGACAAAACCTTCCGGCTGCATCATATACAATTCCTCCTTAAGGAAACCATTAAGGAATGCCGTTTTGACGTCCATTTGCCAAATTTCATAATCATAAAATGCGGCAATTGCTAACATGATTCGGACGGACTTCAGCTTCGCTACCGGTGAGAAAGTCTCATCGTAGTCAACCCCTTGAACTTGTCGATAACCCTTAGCGACAAGCCGAGCTTTATAGATGGTCACATTACCATCCGCGTCTGTCTTCTTCTTAAAGATCCATTTATTTTCTATGGCTCGCCGTTCTACAGGCAAGTCAGTCAAAGTCCATACTTCGTTTTCATACATGGATCCTATCTCGGATTTCATGGCTTCTAGCCATTTGTCGAAATCCGGACCCGCCATCGCTTCTTCATAGTTCGAAGGTTCACCGTTGTCTAACAACATGATTTCCAAGACAGGGTTGCCGTACCACTCTGGTGCGGAACGTGTCCTCGTGGACCTTCGAATTTCAGTAGGAGCTTGATCAGAAGTATCTTGATCATTATCATTAACTTCCTCTCTAGTCGGTGCAGGCACCTCAGGAACATTTCCTTGAGTTGCGCCATTTTCCGGTTCAAGAGGTAATACTTCATCAAGCTCTACTTTCCTCCCACTTACTTCTTTCGAGAGAAACTCTTTCTCCAGAAAGGACCCATTCTTGGCAACAAAGATCTTGCCTTCGGATCTGAGGTAGAAGATATACCCAACAGTTTCTTTAGGGTATCCTATGAAGACGCATTTTTCCGATTTGGGTTCGAGCTTTTCAGGTTGAAGTTTCCTGACATAAGCATCGCATCCCCAAACTTTTAGAAATGACAGCTTAGGTTTCTTCCCAAACCATAATTCATACGGTGTCGTCTCAACGGATTTTGATGGGGCCCTATTTAAAGTGAATGCGGCAGTCTCTAAAGCATAGCCCCAAAAAGATAGTGGTAAATCGGCAAGAGACATCATAGATCGCACCATATCTAATAGAGTGCGATTACGACGTTCGGACACACCATTACGCTGAGGTGTTCCAGGCGGCGTGAGTTGTGAAACTATTCCACATTTTCTTAAGTGTGTACCAAACTCGTGACTCAAGTATTCTCCTCCACGATCTGATCGTAGAAACTTGATTTTCCTGTCACGTTGATTCTCAACTTCACTCTGAAATTCCTTGAACTTTTCAAAGGTCTCAGACTTGTGTTTCATTAAGTAGACATACCCATATCTACTCAAGTCATCAGTGAGGGTGAGAACATAACGATAGCTACTGCGAGCCTCAACACTCATTGGACCGCACACATCAGTATGTATGATTTCCAATAAGTTGGTTGCTCTCTCCATTGTTCCTGAGAATGGAGTCTTGGTCATTTTACCCATGAGGCATGGTTCGCACGTGTCAAATGATTCGTAATCAAGAGACTCTAAAAGTCCATCAGCATGGAGCTTCTTCATGCGTTTGACACCTATGTGACCGAGGCGGCAGTGCCACAAGTATGTGGGACTATCACTATCAATCTTACATCTTTTGGTACTTACACTATGAATATGTGTAGCATTACGCTCGAGATTCATAAAGAATAAACCATTCACAATCGGAGCATGACCATAAAACATATCTCTCATATAAATAGAACAACCATTATTCTCGGATTTAAATGAGTAGCCATCTCGAATTAAACGAGATCCTGATACAATGTTCATGCTCAAACTTGGCACAAAATAACAATTATTGAGGTTCAAAACTAATCCCGTAGGTAAATGTAGAGGTAGCGTGCCGACGACGATCACATCGACCTTGGAACCATTCCCGACGCGCATCGTTACCTCGTCCTTCGCCAGTCTCCGTTTATTCCGCAGCTCCTGTTGTGTGTTACAAATATGAGCAACGGCACCGGTATCAAATACCCAGGAGTTACTACGATTACTGGTAAGGTACACATCAATTACATGTATATCAAATATACCTTTGGTTTTGCCGGCCTTCTTGTCCGCTAAGTACTTAGGGCAGTTCCGCTTCCAGTGACCACTTTCCTTGCAATAAAAACACTCAGTCTCGGGCTTGGGTCCATTCTTTGGCTTCTTCCCGGCAGCTTGCTTTGCTGGGCGCGGCAACTACCTTGCCGTCCTTCTTGAAGTTCTTTTTACCCTTGCCCTTCTTGAACTTAGTGGTTTTATTGACCATCAACACTTGATGTTCCTTTCTGACTTCTACCTCTGCTGATTTCAGCATAGCAAATACTTCAGGAATGGTCTTTTCCATCCCCTGCATATTGAAGTTCATCACAAAGCTCTTGTAGCTCGGTGGAAGCGACTGGAGGATTCTGTCAATGACCGCATCATCCGGGAGATTAACCCCCAGCTGAGTCAAGCGGTTATGTAACCCAGACATAGTGAGTATGTGCTCACTGACAGAACTGTTTTCCTCCATCTTACAGCTGAAGAATTTGTCGGAGACTTCATATCTCTCGACCCGGGCATGAGCTTGGAAAACCATTTTCAGCTCTTCGAACATCTCATATGCTCCATGTCTCTCAAAACGCTTTTGGAGCCCCGGCTCTAGGCTGTAAAGCATGCCGCACTGAACGAGGGAGTAGTCATCGGAACGTGCCTGCCAAGCGTTCATAACGTCTTGTTCCGCAGGGAGAACGGGTGCGTCACCAAGCGGTGCTTGTAGGACATAATCTTTCTTGGCAGCTATGAGGATGATCCTCAGGTTCCGGACCCAGTCCGTATAGTTGCTGCCATCGTCTTTCAGCTTGGTTTTCTCTAGGAACGCGTTGAAGTTGAGGACTACGTTGGCCATTTGATCTACAAGACATATTGTAAAATTTTAGACTAAGTTCATGATAATTAAGTTCATCTAATCAAATTATAATGAACTCCCACTCAGATTTGACATCCCTTTGGTCATCTAAGTGTTACACGATCCGAGTCGACTAAGCCGTGTCCGATCATCACGTGAGACGGACTAGTCATCGTCGGTGAACATTCTCATGTAGATCGTATCTTCCATACGACTCGTGTTCGACCTTTCGGTCTCCGTGTTCCGAGGCCATGTCTGTACATGCTAGGCTCGTCAAGTTAACCCTAAGTGTTTTCGCTGTGTAAAACTGTCTTACACCCGTTGTATGTGAACGTAAGAATCTATCACACCCGATCATCACGTGGTGCTTCGAAACGACGAACTGTAGCAACGGTGCACAGTTAGGGGAGAACACTTCTTGAAATTTTGTAAGGGATCATCTTATTTACTACCGTCGTTCTAAGTAAACAAGATGCATATAATAAACATCACATGCAATTATATACAGTAGTGACATGATATGGCCAATATCATATAGATCCTTCGATCTTCATCTTCGGGGCTCCATGATCATCTTGTCACCGGCATGACACCATGATCTCCATCATCATGATCTCCATCATCGTGTCTCCATGAAGTTGCTCGCCAACTATTACTTCTACTACTATGGCTAACGCGTTTAGCAATAAAGTAAAGTAATTTACATGGCGTTTCTTAATGACACGCAGGTCATATAAAAGAATAAAGACAACTCCTATGGCTCCTGCCGGTTGTCATACTCATCGACATGCAAGTCGTGATTCCTATTACAATAGCATGAACATCTCATACATGACATATAGATCATTCATCATTCATCACAACTTTGGCCATATCATATCACAAAGCACTTGCTGCAAAAACAAGTTAGACGTCCTCTAATTGTTGTTTGCAAGTTTTACGTGGCTGAAGTAGGGTTCTAGCAAGAACGTTTTCTTACCTACGTGAAACCACAACGTGATTTGTCAACTTCTATTTACCCTTCATAAGGACCCTTTTCATCGAATCCGCTTCAACTAAAGTAGGAGAGACAGACACCCGCCAGCCACCTTATGCAACTTGTGCATGTTAGTCGGTGGAACCGGTCTCACGTAAGCGTACGTGTAAGGTTGGTCCGGGCCGCTTCATCCCACAATACCGCCGAAGCAAGATAAGACTAGTAGCGGCAAGAAAGTTGACAAATCTACGCCCACAACCAATTGTGTTCTACTCGTGCAAGAAGAACTACGCATAGACCTAGCTCTGATACCACTGTTGGGGAACGTTGCAGAAAACAAAAATTTTCCTACTCGTTTCACCAAGATCATCTAGGAGTTCATCTAGCAACGAGTGAATAGATGCATCTACATACCTTGTAGATCGCGAGCGGAAGCGTTCAAAGAACGGGGATGATGTAGTCGAACACGACGTGATTCGAATCACCGGAGATCCTAGCACCGAACGGACGGCACCTCCGCGTTCAACACACGTACGGAAACAGCCATGTCTCCTCCTTCTTGATCCAGCAAGGGAGGGAGGAGAGGTTGAGGGAGATGGCACCAGCAGCAGCACGACGGCGTGGTGTTGATGGAGCTGCAGTACTCCGGCAGAGCTTCGCTAAGCTATGAGGAGGTGGAGGAGGTGTTGGGGAGGGAGAAGGAGGCAACCAAAGGCCAAGGACTCAAGGTATGAAGTCCCTCCTCTCCCCCACTATATATAGGGGTGCCAAGGGGGGGTGGCCGGCCCTAGGAGATCCAATCTCCTAGGGGTGCGGCGGCCAAGGGGGGTTTCCCTCCCCCCCAAGGCACCTAGGAGGTGCCTTCCACTAGTAGGACTCCTCCCCCTTGGAAACCCTAGGCGCATGGGCCTAGTGGGGCTGGTGCCCTTGGCCCATGTAGGCCAAGGCGCACCCCCTACAGCCCATGTGGCCCCCGGGGATGGGTGGCCCCACCCGGTGGGCCCCCGGGACCCCTCCGGTGGTCCCGGTACAATACCGATAACCCCGAAACTTGTCCCGATGCCCGAAACAGGACTTCCCATATATAAATCTTTACCTCCGGACCATTCCGGAACTCCTCGTGACGTCCGAGATCTCATCCGGGACTCCGAACAACATTCGGGTTACTGCATATACATATCCCTACAACCCTAGCGTAACTGAACCTTAAGTGTGTAGACCCTACGGGTTCGGGAGACATGTAGACATGACCGAGATCGCTCTCCGGTCAATAACCAACAGCGGGATCTGGATACCCATGTTGGCTCCCACATGCTCCACGATGATCTCATCGGATGAACCACGATGTCGAGGATTTAATCAACCCCGTATGCAATTCCCTTTGTCAATCGATATGTTACTTGCCCGAGATTCGATCGTCGGTATCCCAATACCTCGTTCAATCTTGTTACCAGCAAGTCACTTTACTCGTACCGTAATGCATGATCCCGTGACCAAACACTTGGTCACTTTGAGCTCATTATGATGATGCATTACTGAGTGGGCCCAGTGATATCTCTCCGTCATACGGAGTGACAAATCCCAGTCTCGATCCATATAAAACAATAGATACTTTCGGAGATACCTGTAGTGCACCTTTATAGTCACCCAGTTACGTTGTGACGTTTGATACACCCAAAGCACTCCTACGGCATCCAGGAGTTATACGATCTCATGGTCGAAGGAAGAGATACTTTGACATTGCAAAACTCTAGCAAACGAACTATACGATCTTGTGCTATGTTTAGGATTGGGTCTTATCCATCACATCATTATCCTAATGATGTGATCCCGTTATCAATGACATCCAATGTCCATAGCCAGGAAACCATGACTATCTATTGATCAACGAGCTAGTCAACTAGAGGCTTACTAGGGACATGTTGGTGTCTGTTATTCACACATGTATTACGATTTCCGGATAACACAATTATAGCATGAATAAAGACAATTATCATGAACAAAGAAATATAATAATAATGCTTTTATTATTGCCTCTAGGGCATATTTCCAACACATTGGAGCACACATATAGCCAGGCTCTTGCATGAGACAAAATTGCTATGTGAGCCCAAACCAGAAAGGAGTATTTGCCTTTCTAGAGATTTCAACAAGTGACTAGACTACACCGAGACGGAGTACATATGGAGCAAAATGAGTGAATCTGCACCGTAAATAAATACGTAGTTCTCTCGTTTTCCTCTCCGAGGTGCACAATATTGAGTATACTGACTAGTCTCTTTTTGACATGCATTTACGTATTTTTTGACATAGTACAGACGCAAGTGCTCATATACACGTGCAAACACTCACCCCTCTGAACGCACACACGCACACCCTACCCCTATGAGCACCTCTGAAAGACTGAGCCGACACTATCATCTTGAAATTTATGAAGTCACCATAGGCACCTCGTCGTCGACGGGAATGTCTCCTGAAACGCGATAGACGCGAGTGGCAGTCGCCTCCATAGGTGCTTGAAATGCCAAGGAGGGAGAGGGTAGCGGTTCCCGAGACGTTGAACGGTCAATGATGCATCCTCAATTACATGCAGAGGGAATTAATTGGAGAAGCAAAATAGAGCCAACACGATGTGAATACAACAGAGTTTGGACTCTCATATAAAGGCGCCCCACCACTCCAATCCATCTACTCCTAAGTATCTGCGCAACACTGCTCACTCCAATCCAAGACTAAGTGACCAAAAGCCACAAGCACCTATGGAGGCGATGGATGCAGGCGGCAGTCGGCTGTGCCAAATCATCCATGGCACCGGCCTGCGGCCCAGCACCGCGCAGTGTTTTCAGATGATGCTGGCGACCGCCGGCATCGTAGCCCTCGCCGACGTTGGCTTCGCCTCTCGCATGGATGACATGATGGTCAACTCCATCCGCAAGTTCACCGCCATCAAGAAGCGCACGGATGACCTTACCGTACTGCTCCAGCCCGCGCGCCCAGGCACCTCATTGCGCACCACCCTCATCAGCCTCCATGGTGATGAACTCTTTCAAGCCCCGGTGGCCCTGCAGGTGCCGGAGGTTGCGACAATGAATGTGCACATCGAGGCCGCGCTCGCGGCACAGCGTCTCGCCATGCAAGAAACCATCAACCTGCACATCCATGTCTACGAGGAAATCGTCTACATAGGCCACTACAACGCAAGCAAGGACAGAAAGACGTTGGCCTTCTTCTAGCGGCTGGAATCTTTGGACGCCATTGTTCAGAAGCACGTCGACCTGGCCACGAAAGTCGTTGCTACTTAGGCACCGTTTGGTGGGCCGGCTCCCTGAGTCGAGGAGGTGGACATCGTTGATGGATACATCTCTTCTTCTTGCCTCGTGTAACCAGCACTGCATCGCCTCGTAGCCTTAATGTTTTATTAGTATAGTACTCCCTTAGTTCCCAAATATAAGTCTTTCTAAAGATTCCAGCAAGTGACTGCTACATACAGAGCAAAATGAGTGAATCTACACTCTAAACTATGTCCACATACATCTGTATGCTGTATTCCATTTGAAATAGTATCCAAAAAGGCTTATATTTAGGAACGGAGGGAGTATATGGCATTTTTATTCCAGTCGTAATGTTTTCACTGTGAGGTGGGGCCGCAGTTGAGCAAACCCACCCCGCCCACCGGGCGTCAGCCGAGTTTAGAATTTGAAGAGAGAAACAAGGGAGGAGAGCTAGCTATAGCACGGACGCTGTTGTCAGATTGGATTCGTGTTGATAGAATAGGAGTACTGAGCACTCGTACCTCTTTTTTCAGGGAAAAAATATTCGTATGTCTAGTACCACTAGTTGGGTGCGTGCGACCTATATCTGTCATCACTTTAAGTCTCCTTTTCGAACCATAGCTACGCTTCACAGTACATATTTTTTCACGCATTTATCCTCCTATATGTACTCCTAGGCTATTCCCACGTGCTCCCATTTGCCGACATGTGGGACGTAGAGCATCTAGGTCGTAGTGCATGCACGACTCGGAGCATATGCCGGGGTACTTTACATTTTAGACCTCACGGATTACATGCAAACCCCCCGCACAAGAATAAATAAATAAATGAATTACTACATGAAACCGGATTATTTTCATAGAAACCGGAGCACGTTCATTCAATTTTGGACATAACACGTTTATAAAAAATGACCGGACCTAAACTAGTCTAAGGGCCTCTTTGATTTTTCTCGCAAAAAAGGGCCTCTTTGATTCACATGATACTGAAAACACAGGAATGGGGAAAGTATGATGGCGATGAACCGAGACGAGGAGAACTCTAACTCAGTTAGAGGTTAGAGTTAGATTCTAACCCTGAACTAACTCTAAATCAAAGAGGTGTATGGATAGTAGGGTTAGATTGACAATAAATGCCCTTTCTCAATCATTTGACTACTTTGGACCCTATTTCCTGCCGGATTTGGTGTGGCCGGCTCTTGTGTGGCCTCCTCCCACTCACAATTGACATAAACGAACCATCTTTACAAATCAAGCATGCAAAACATGATAATTTTTACTTTGTCCATACAAATGAGATATCCCACTTAAACATACAAGTCGTCAATCAAGCTTCACAAAAAAAACACTCCATGAAACAAAGCATGAGCTAACTCATCACGGAAGTCATTCACGATAGGGAGGGAGCCCGGAGCCCCTCACACACCGAGGGAGGAGCTCATCATCTTCACTCTGGAGGAAGGCTCTGTAGAGCCCAAGCCCCGGGAACCCCTCTGATGCTGGCCCTTGCGAGTTGAGGTCGACACCGGCATGGGTAGCAGGGCTACATGCCGCCAACTGGGAACTTAATCTTTGGGCCTCTAGAAATAATGCAAGCCTGAAACTAAAATACCTATAAAGGTGAACTGAATCCTTGAGCCTCTAGAAATAATGCAAGCCTGAAACTGAAATACCTATAAAGGTGAACTGCATCTTTGGGCCTCTAGAAATAATGCAAGCCTGAAACTGAAATACCTAGAAAGGTGAACTTAATCTTTGGGCCTCTAGAAAGGTATATTACCTCCTCAAGCAACATCAAACAATTCCATGTGTGCACCACAAATCTATACCAAGTTTGATAAGGATCTACTTTTCCAAATCAGAATTAGTGCTAGAGCGAGCAAGATCAATGATATGGCTGTGAGACAGAGAAGGAACGAACAAACTCACCCCTCTTGCGACCTCCCTGGTAGATGCGCCGCCGCCGTGCACGACAGAGGGAGAAAAACGACCGGTGAAGGGGGAGTGGGGCGACCTTCGAAGGCCGGAGGGAGAGGGAGGCAGGAGTAGGGCGGCGGAGGCCGGAAGGAGAGGGCGGCCAGAGGAGAGAGAGGGCGAGCGGCGCTTAGGCGGGTGGCCCTATGGGGAATAGAGAGGAGTCGTGCGAGAGGGGGGGAGCGATCTGGTGCGGGCAGTGGGGATTTTCTTAACTCTCTTTTAGTGGCCCCGAGGATAACTAACCCAATTAGAACCTCTCCACCGGGCTAGTTTTTTTAGCTGGGTTAGAGCAAACTAGCTCAAACTAACCCCTCCTGTTTCGATAATTTGAGGCTATTTCAAAACAAACTAGCTCTAACTCAGGGATCCAAACAAAGAGGAGTAGTAATGTACATGCTACAGTGTGGACAATAGCACATTGTTTTTTATGGCCATATCACCACATTGTTTTCTACTGCTAGTTCACTGGGCTACCGTTGTTCGCACTGCTGGTTCACTGGGTTGCCGTGGTTTGCACTCCTCCGACCTGAGTAGTAGTAGTAGTATATACCACTTCATTCTTTGCTCCTTCTTACTACTACGTACTTCGCCGACATGTGGGAGAGCCAACATCCGGGTCGACGTGTCATGCACCAGATTAGAGTGCGGAATGGAAGGGGGGCATCACCCCGGTCGTAGCGCCAGTAATTGATGACTATAGTGAGTAGTCATATCACAAGTCTTTCCAGCAGTAACGTGCCGTCAAATCGCATAGCTCGACCTTTCCAGCAGTAAGTTTGAGAACCCGCCACTCACTCACCCTCCTCGCCTCTTTGTCAAACTGCCTACCCAAAAACTGTTGCGTGTACTGCCCGGGAAAAGCCCCACCCTGAACTTTTAACTACATGAAAATAGTTCGAGATTGTTCATTCTATATAAATACTTACTATATGTTTATTCACCCGTGGGGTTGTTCAATGAATGGAGGGTCGGGGAGCATAAGTGAACAATACTAGTACTACTAGTAGTAAGTAGGAGTCATACAATAGTCACCTTAAATAGAGAGTTTCTTTTCTTTAATGTCACGTACACAAATTGAAACGCTTGTTGTGGAGAGAAAAAGATAATCACTCCACTATATATGTACGCAGGGGCCTGATCTCTTGCTTTACTAGGGTTGCTCTCTTCATTCTCTCATCCTCTCCAGATCTAAACAAGATAGCAATAGAGACATTTTCTCCGTGCTCACCGCTGGTCACAGATCCGGTCGGATCCCTTCGGCCGGTGTGGGTAGAGGACTAAAAGGTGCATCATTCATGCAGTCATCGCCGCCGAGGGAGGAAATCCACAGCTGCCGGCAGGGTCCGATCCTCTGCCCGTGCCATTCTCTCCGACACATCATCGGCTCGGGAGGTCCTCCGACCCTTCTTCCTCCCTGCCATATTGTGCGCAGATCGGACCTGCCGCTGCCGACATCCCGACGAACCTCAGGTACAAGTTCTTCGAAAGCCGCTTTGCTCTACTGCCCCATCTCCCAACGTGTCTACATGTGCATATTTTTCTACTTCCATCAGCTCTTCCAAATCCACCTTAATTTTTAGTATTATTAGAGGTAAAGCTACTTCATGCATTCGAATCTAGGACTTGGTTCAAACAACGAAGAAAGGGGAAAAAATCGTAGCATGAATCTAGGACTTGATTCAAAGAGGAAATAACAGGGGGAAAGTAGTAGAGACCGGGTACCCGGTCTCTTGGTTGAAAAGGGAAATAATGGGAAAACTCAGTACAAACTGGATAAGGAACAAATCTATTATTGGTTAAAAAATGGATAGAAAGTGGCGGCTGGTGGACAAGTCAACAGAGTATGTCCAGGATTAGATTTGCTGCCCTCACATAGTAAAAGGTCTCCAGGATTAGATTTGCTGCCCTCACATAGTAAAAGGTCTCTAGTATTAGATTTGCTGCCCTCACATAGGAAAAGTTCTCCAGGATTAGATTTGGTGCCCTCACAGAGCATGAACAAACTCGGCATCAACACTTTATGCCTCTTTGTAGGTACATTGTGCTGATGCTTCCACTGTTGCATGTCCTTATACCAACCTTTTGCTGTTGTTAATGTAAGGGCGCATGTAAAATGAAGCGATCACACTGTTACCTTAAGGACATGTCTAACCAGTGTTATTGTTAATCTAATGCCTCCAGTGATATGATGAAATTAAACTGTGTTAACAAATGGTACTCCTGTTGTTTTCCCAAATATGATAAGTAAGTTGCTTCTTTACGCTGCTGAGTGACCTGGTGTCCCCATGGTCCCATGCCCTTAAACCAACTCTTTAGCTGTTGTTGATTTACTGTATCTGGTAAACAAGCAATGCTACCATTAAAGTAATCCCATATTTGACGAATGTCATAGTTGATCATAATGCTTCCGGTAACATGAAGCATTGCTGACATTTTAAAATTTCTACTGTCCTTGCGTGATTTCCATGCTTCTTTTCATTTTGTGTATGTTTCGTATATTCTTATTGACCAGCAACTGTCTACTTTCTATCTTTTTGTGCAGATAGGGATATCCATTTCACCTGTTGTTATTGTGACCTTTTGGTGAACTACACAAAACACTTTATTTTGGAATGAGTGTCTTGTGCAGTTCAACTAAAATGTCACATGGGCAACATCTCTCAATTCTGGTGGAACTGCACAAAACGGTGATTGGAGTTTCCAAAATCTCCATCAAATTCTGCTGGTAATCTCATACAACATTTTATTAGCTTTTGCAAGATGAGCCGTCACTGTCACCACAATGGCACTTTATTTTAGTGGAACTACACAAAAGGATAAGCAAATTATAGTTGCACCTTACATGAGCAAGACAACCAACCTCAATGTTGCTGAATTTTAGTGCAACTACTAGAGAAGAACCTGCCAGCTCACGAGAGCAAGTACTTCTTGCTAGCTGAATGATGCAATCTTTGCTTCATTTCAGGTGAACTGTAGAAAAAGGCCTATGAATTGAATCATGGAGCTGGAGGTTGACCTCATCCGAGTGGAGTTGCAGGTTCACCAAATCGAGTCGTGGCGGCATAGGACCCCTCACACCGGTCAGTACTATCCTTTATCAACATGATTGTGCATTGTCATGCTGTGCCAATGTTGTATTTTTTAAATAAAGCTATTCTATCACAATTTTTCTCGTTTTGGAAATAAAGTTTGCTTCAACTAGTGCCAGTATTATAGTAATTTCAAGGGGTGCATCAAAGATTGACGCATCAGGAACATAGATAGAATTGGTGGCCAAAATAAAAGTCTAATGTTTGTACAACCATCTCGACGGCTGCTAGAGTCCTAAATCCATGCTCTTTCTTATATGTGCAAACAAGAATACTCTACTACAGATGTTGTGATGGTCAAGAGCATTCGCCAAATTCTTGGGTTGCCAAGATGGATTTAATCTCAATATTCACTTTATCAAAAGGCTCTAATGGGTTGGTTCTGAATCTTGCAAGTTGGGAATCAATGAGATATATAGGCATCTTTGTTGTAATTATTATTTGAATCTTATTTGTTGGTTCTGAATCTTGGAAGCTAGGAATCAATGAGATGTGTAGGCATCTTTGTTGTACTTATTATTTGAATCTTATTTGTTGGTTCTGAATCTTGCAAGCTGGGAAACACGACATGATGATGCAAAGGACAGCAACCATAACAAACTATTCAAACTTGGTAGTATTTTCTGTGTGAAAGTGCGACAAATGTGCTGATCATGTGCGTCCTTAGAATAATAATTCTAATTGTTGTGCATGTTGATCCTGTGGCACTGATAGAACGAGCCAATGCATTTCTTGTTTTAAGAATACATTTTAACTAAAGCTAATGAAATTTAAGTAAAGTGACCACTAACACTTGTTATTACAGTACCAATACGGACCCACTCGTGAACCGACGTGTGTGGCCGGAATAGGTTTCTTAATGGAGGCGTTTGAATGCGCCGAGGGTGCATATTCTGCCGGGCGTGCAGCGGGCGAAGGAGGGGGTAGTAACTGTTGTCGCCTATACACACTCAGTTTACTATTGAATCTAGTTCCCCAATAGCTGAAAAACAAACTGTTGCCGCCGCCTACTCACTCGTTCACTTGAAGAGACTCCAATGGCGATCCGAGGGGTGAGCCTGCTGGATATGGACTTCGGCAAGGAGTTCACCTTTGAGTTCTCTGTTCAGTCCCATGGCGGCACCAAGCTGAATATGATGTACACCAACGATCCGGACTCGGTGAAGCTCTACCTCACCGAGTTCAAGCAGTACCTATAGGACGAGAAAGCACAAGGTCGCAGGACTAGACCTTGTGCCCATCCATTCATCTCCTGACAGGGACCAGCGGATCGCGGTCGCCCAGGTATGCGTGCGAGATGAGGTTCTCGTCTACCACTGCTGTAGGACCATTAGAGGTTCTGGAGCATTCGCTCGTTTCATCGGCGGCGCCGACTGCACCTTCGCTACGGTGGAGATAAGGAAGAACGCGATGATTCGGCCATCTGGTGCTGCAAGCTTGTCAACATCCAGAAGCAATACAAGATCATCGACAACGGGCAGGAGAAGGACTCCGTGGTTGACCTCGTGGAGACCATCATCAACCCCTGCTACGCCAACATGAAAGAAGACAACGATACCAAGGAGCTCCACCGGCCACCCTGCATCCAAACAAGTCAACCCTCATACTCCCCTCCGCTTGCATCTTCCCCCGCTCCGGTTCGTTCGGTCCACGGTCTCGACGTTGTCCTCCACCTTGGTGCTCTCGCCCGCGCTGCCGTCTGTCATTCCCAACATGGTCATCAAAACAAGAGGAATCTGGAGACAACTGTTCGTCGAGAGGCTGACAGTCCCGGGCAGGTCCATGGCCTACGTTTTGTTGTTTAACATGGGCAGCCCATGACATGTTTCAACATTTTTTGGATCAAGCGGCCTCCGGGCCTCCCAACCTAGCTTGTCTATAACATCAGCAGCCCAAGTTATGTTTGTCTTTTCAAGACGACACACAGCTCAGTTCTTTTTTCTGTAAGAATGCAAACCTGAACCTATGTTTTCCCTTCAATAATAATAATAATAATAATAATATATATATCCTTTTCGAACAACATAAGGTTCCGTTAAACCTGTCGTTCATCCAACCATTTTATAGACCTTCCCACTTCCTTTATTTTTTGTTTTCATTAATCCTATATCTAAATTTTCTTCCTCTTTCTTTTTCAATGTAAACTGAGTTTTCTCTCAGTACTTTTCCCTAGAACCAACTCAACTATCCCACGTTGAGCTTAAAAAATAATAATACCCCACGTCCTATTAACTCATCAAATTAAAATGATATTTTATTTCGTAAATTAAAAGTTCTTACAAAATAATAATAATAATTGTTTATATATAACTTGGCAAGTTAACTCCTAGTGATTGCGTACATAAGCTTGCAAAGATTTTACTGACCAATGCAGTAATAGATGTGCAATCATGTGTTTATGTTTTTATAACATTTCTCCGTCCAGCCCAACATGATATTTTCACCCGCCCAGCAAGTCGCGGATTTCGAGAAAAATACAAATGGGCTTTAAATTCTACCATATATATAAACGGGTTGCATAGATGATACATCATTGTTTCACCCAACCCACCAAATGGACTAAAAACAAATGGACTGGCTGCCATGTGGGCCAGTAGGTCGAAGCCTAAGCAAGGCGTTGGATTTACATCCAACGGCCGGCATTCTTCTTCAATATCTCGTCTTCTTCCCGCAGCGCTGCTTGGACCGCCTGCTCCAGCCTCCGGCGTCCAGCGGCGTTGTTTTGCGCGCCATGCAGCAAAACGCTACCCCGCCGACGGCGAGGCCATCCCTCCACTCCGCACCTCCTATTATTCTCTGCCGAGTGTAGGCCCACCCTGCACCTGAACCAGTCAAGTTTCCCACTCCTCTCCGTCTGCGACTCCACTACCGCGTCTTCCCCATCTCTGGGTCATTCCAGTCTGGGGCCTCGCCGTTGTCCATCGCCTCGCTGCGCTCGGCGCGGCATGGTAAACAAACGAGAGTCATCGGAAGAGGACTGTATGTGAGAGCCTGATGGCTGGGACCCACGAGGTCCATGGTCGCACGCAAGGAAA
Source organism: Triticum aestivum (assembly GCF_018294505.1). NCBI lineage: Eukaryota > Viridiplantae > Streptophyta > Magnoliopsida > Poales > Poaceae > Triticum > Triticum aestivum. The sequence continues at coordinate 664,037,746 of NC_057795.1, forward strand.
GTTCCTCTTTATTAAGATGTTTCCTTCCCCTGACAGCTGGGACCCACCGTCTGTATCTTTGCATGGAAGGAAGTGCCTCCTTGTTATGCGAAAAATAATTTTCCTCTCGATGATAGCTGGTACACGGCAGATTTGGTGGCTGACTTGTGGGCCTACTAAGCAGACGTGTACACAGGGCTTTGTCAACTTAATCAACAAATGATTCTAGCAGCTGGACCGTTGGATGTTAATCCAACAGTCGTGCTTCTTCTTCAACCTCTGTTCTTGCTCCTGTCTCCTGTGGGTGGCAGTGCTGCTGCGCACCCGAACCAGTCAAGTTTCCCACTCCTCTCCATCTGCGATTCCACTGCCGCGTCTTCCCCATCTATGGGTCGTTCCAGTCTGGGGCCTCTCCGTCGTCCACCGGCCTTGGTGCGCTCGGCACGATGTGGTCAACGTGGTCAACAAACGAGAGTCATCGGAAGCCTCACACCGCAGCCGAGCCAGTGAACCCTTGTACTCCTCTCCACGCGGGCTTCCACTACCGCGTATTCCCCGGCTCCGCATCGTCCCCTTCCTAGGCCTCGCCGTCATCCACCGCCCTGGTGCTCTCTGCACGGCGTGGTCAACATGGTCAAGGAACGACTTCCATTGGAAGAGTAGTGTACGTGGAGAGGCTGATAGCTGGGTCCACGGCGGCCGCAAGAAGTACCTCCTTATTACGCGCAAAATAGTTATTACTCCACCTGATAGCTGGGACCCACCGGACGGGCCACCGTATTTTGCAAAAAAAACATTTCCCCCCTGACTGCTGGGACCCACCAGCTACATCTTCGCATGCAAGGAAGTGCACCCAGGCAAAAAAATGATTCGCCCCCTGACTGCTGGGACCCACCAGCTACATCTTCGCACGCAAGGAAGTTCCTGACAGTCGGGACCTACCTTGTCGAAGCATACGTAGAGTTTTCATTCTAGTCGCGAATGTGTATGTACATACTAGTCGATGTAGAGGCGTGCACGTGTCATAGTAGAGGCGCGCACATAGCATGTGCACGTACGTACATCAGCTAGGGTGCAAGAAAGAAAATACGGCCACATACGTAAGTACGAGCGTGTTCTTGAATGCGTACTCACGCATATGTACGACCAGGGCTTGTGTACATGGTTGGGTCAGAACGGAGAAACTACGTCATCGTCATGTTCATGAGGAGGCAACGGAATGCGTCGTGTTCATCGGGAGGCAACGGAATGCGTCGTGTTCATCGGGAGGCAATGGAACACATGGGAGCCAACCGGCTTGGACAGAACACCCAATGGAAACGAGGCCTGGCGTACCGCACAACGAAGGAAACGGCCTTTTGTTCGACCGACCACGTTTGAAACGGGATCCTGTTCATCGGGAGGGGTCTAGTGTACCGCAAAACGGAGGAAAAGGACTTGTGTTGGACCTCCTACAGTCGAAACAGGGTCCTGTTGATCAGGAGGGGCGTGGCGTACCACAAAACGGATGAAACGGACTTGTGTTGGAGCGCTATGGTCAAAACGGAGGTCCTGTTCATCGGGAGGGGTGTGGCATACCGCAAAACGGGACTCCACGGGATACTGTTCATCTCAACCGTCGACCTCCTCCAGCCTCCACGGGGCTACTGTTCATCCACCGTCGACCTCCTCCAGCCTCCACCTGTGACTATTCATCCACAGGCTCCTCTTCATCCAGCCTCCACCGCGCGCTACTCCACCGACTATTGTTCAACCAGCCCTCTCCACGGGCTCCTGTTTAACCACCCCTCCACGGGCTACTGTTCATCCACCCCTCCATCGTCTACCGTTCATCTAGCCCACCGCCTGGTCATCCTGTTCATCCAGCCCTCCACGGGGTCCTGTTTATACAACCCCAACCGGCTCGATCGATCGGGGTCTTGTTCATCCAGAGGCAACACCACGGGGTCCTGTTCATCCACCCCCACCGAGAACTGCAACCCCCCCAGCAACGCTCACTGTTCATCCAGAGGCAGCATCAATTGGCTTCAGTTAGCAGCAGTAGCGAAGGAATCGCTCGATCGGGTTTAGTTAACAGCCATCGATCAATCGCTCGGGTTCAGTAACGCGTAGCCTGCAGTGCAATCGCTCGGGTTAGTTAGAGCCCAACGCCTCGCACCCATGCATGTGCGTGTACGAGAGAAACGCGCAAACCTCCGTGCATCACTCGGCCCCGACCACCCACCGTAACCGGGAACACCACGATATTTTCCTCTCCCTCGCTTCTACCACGGTTTTTTCCGTCATGGACGGCCCAAAGAATGTCATGCAGCTGCGTCTCCGGCCCGCCCAGGATGAAAAACCCATTTTCTGTCATGATTTTTGTCATAGAAGTAGGAGCCCAGCACATCTATGATGATACCGGGTTTTGTCATAATTATCGTCATAGAAGTGTCATAAGTATGACAGAAAACAAATTCGTTCGACCCAAAATGTCATGGATGTGTCTTTTTTTTGTGGTGTATCTAGTCGCTAGGTGGTATATCTCTCATGAGAAATTCAAATTCTAAAAGGTCCATTGGTTATCTCTCGTTGGATCCTCTTATTGCCTCTTGTTAAGTTTTCTTTGTTATCACATTATGAGGGAGTAATATGCTATGTGCATATTACAAGCCTAGAAAATGTGTACATTTGAGATATTGTCATTTAGAGTTGATATTATTAATTATCTTGTTCCTAGGTGACATGTTAGCTCTACAAGTTGCAATTTGCTTGTGTTTGTTGTGAAGATGATGTTGGATATCCTTGTTATCTACCACCGGGAATTATTTCCAAATACTTCTTGTCTTTTGACAATTGGTAGTCACTTATGTGTGGTAGAATTTTTTGATCATCTTTACATTGCCTTTTGTTTTTATTTGCCTTTTCTCTTGCCTAGGATTGTATCAACTCCCGTTGTCTTCCATACCACTTGTGGATCTTGTTTATTCTTGTTCTTGTCTAGTGTTTTCTAGATATAGTGAAAGTGGTGATCCCACCTTGTGCATTTTGTATTCAAATGCAAATTCTCTATAATGCACAACTCGTGGGGGAGCTGTCCTATTTTCTTTAGAACACTCTTCTTGTGATCCTTATCAAGTGTGTTTTGGTGGAAGGCAAGCCATTTCTTTTTGGTACTTTGTGCCGTCATGAAACTTTGTAGAGGGCATGGTTTGTTTGGAACCATCCTCTCTTTAGGGAGTTTGGTATCCTTCTTTTTACGTGTTTCAATGGATATCTCATTCCTTGATGTATCTTTAATGATATCTTCCAAGTGATGATTTCTCCATTTGGTATCCTTTTTCACTTGGCATTCTTTTTCATTTGGTATCGGTTCTTGAAAGTTTTGAGCATGCATATTTACTTCATGTATTTTGTTGGGCATGCTTTCTTTGTTTGACCCAATATATAAGGGAAACTCCACCAAGTCTCAAATTGGATGAGATGTGCATGAAATTCATTTTCATATCTATATGCACATATTTATGTGGAGTTTGTCCTATGTATTGGTGTTTCTAACTATTTGGTCCCAATGAGTTTGGGCGCCATTTAGTTTGTGTTGTTTTTCTAGGAACATTTGGAGAGGCATTGGATGCTTGGCTCACTCACAAGGAAGGTGTTGTAACCATGTGCTTATTGGAGTCAAGCTAGGATGATCAATGAACTACTATCTTCCTTCAACTGGTATCTACTACATCCTTCCAATGGTATCTCGGTAACAAGTATCATCATCTACTTCATGCACATGTTTCTTGCATCAACCTTGTGTATGTTGTATCATGGCATGTAATTCATTCTTTCTTGTGATACTTGTTTCCTTTCTCAAAGCATCCCAACAATGATCTCTTGTTGCTAGTTGTGATGTCTTTGATGCTCGTGTGGTTGGAACTCATTTATATACAATAAGACCATATCTAGCCATGTGCTATGCCTTCAAGCAAATATCTTATTGGTATATTTATGACTACCATATGGATATCTTATTTCTTTCTTTTTGTAACTATTTCGTGTGTGCATCCTTATTTTGTGGATTGATATCATCATGATCTTCATCTAGCTAGAATCTTATACACTTGAGAGAAGTTACATCTATAGTTGATATCCTTATTCTTTCACGTACACCTTTCCTTGGTGGTTATGTGAAAGGATTTATCTTGAGTGCGGATCTTATATCTTGTTGCATCTTGATGCACTCTTGTGTGGTGAAGATTATTTTCCTCATGCTTGTCTTTACAAGGCTTTTGCCATCTTAATTGGTATCCCTCGTCTTGATAAGGCTTCCTTTTTCTTTCTTCACCATGGGTTGTCACAAGTGTTGGTTATTCATTTTGCATTTTTAGTGTGCTTGTGACCCATTTGCTTTTTGTGTGTGTGTGGGAAGGACATGTCTTTCACCTTGTATCTCATTTATCCAAGACTATGTTGATGCTTAATGCTCATCCTTATATTAGTCTTCTCAAGATCTTTGCCATGACTCACACACATCTTTTTGGTTGAGCCTATATTTAAGTTGCCTCTTTTACATGTTGTTCAACCATGTGTTTGTTTCAAGTGCTAGGATTTGTTTCCTGTATGCTAACTTGCACTTGTTGTAAGTTTCTATTGATTTTGAGGGAGCTATGATCCTATTTTTGTGCACTTTGTATCCAAATACAAATATTCTTATGTGTGCACAAATCATGGGGAGCTTCTCTAGTTTCTTTAGAACACTCCTTTGCTCATATCATAATATCTTTTTCATGTGGCTCATAGGAGCATTGGTCTTGTTAGTTCAATTGGTATCTTTTGATAGCTCGTTTCAATCTTTTGATTGCCTGATTGCTTGTATCTCTCTTTGTTATGTCTTTGTGGCATATCATTCTTTAGCAATCTTTGAGCCTCAATATATTTTGTCTTCCTCCAAGTATTTACCTTTGGATATGTGTAGTGCATTCCACTCTCTTATTGAGAAATACACAATTTATGGAGGAACACAATTTTTATTGGCCTTCTTAGCTTTTCGCGCATTTTGGCAATCGATGCCAATGGGGGAGAAGTTTCAGAGAGTTTTATGGAAAAGTTTAGAGAGTCATCTCTTCTTGCTTTGGTTTTGTTCCTAAGCTTTTGCATCTCATACGCATGCATCATTGGATGTTGCATTGCATGGTGATGCATAATTCCTTATATAAACTCTCTTGAAAGTGATTGTCATCAATTACCAAAATGGGGGAGATTGAAAGGACATGCGATGCCCCCATGTGTGGTTTTGGTAATTGATGACATTCTCTATGGACTAATGGTTGCATTGAGTTATATTTGAAGGATTTGTCCATAGGAATTTCTTGAAGTACATGTGTTGGTTTCAAGGAGTTTATGAGTTGACCAAGGTTCTGTTAAGGAATTATCCAAAGATTGGTCATGTGAGTATTGAGCTTATTGCAAGCATGTCTTGAAGAACAAGATTGTGTGATCATTCATTTTTACCTTCAAGACATCATCCAAATGAAGAGAGTTGGAAAGAGTCAAGGTTGATCAAGACTAAGTACAGAGAGTGATTCAAGTTGATCATCACACAAAGCGTAGAAGATACACCGAGGGGGATCAAGTGATCTCACAATTTGATAAGCATTTTCCATTGCACTTTGTTTACTAACCCATGGTCTTTGTGAGAGTTCTATGTGGGGTTAGGTTTGCTTCTATGGGCTTGCGTCAAGAGGAAGACCACATACAACCCATGGAGGATGACATCAAATTAAGGTTGTGTTGTGCAATTTCAAGTGGACAATCACGAAGAAGTCATGCTTGTAGCATGCCGTCCATTATGGTATCAATGGACTTGTGAATATGTGCCAAAGAGTGGCTCACCCATAGTTGAGTATGAGGGAGCAATCAACTAGTCTTCATCGAGCGAACGCAATCAAGAAAAGTGGTCCAACTTGAGGGAGTCAAGATCGTCATCATCTAGCTCAAGTGGACTTCATGCAAGGAAAAGGTTTGCCCTTGAGAGGTTTTATATTTTACAGGTCTCATGGTGATAGTTTGGAGACCGGGTTATAGGATCGATAGCCGTACTATCAAGGGGGGCTCTCAAGTGACTAGCTTGATCGTATCGTTCGTTGATAGCTCAAACCATTGCATCCTTGCATCATCTTTCTTTATTCTTATTTGTATTTTATTTTGAGGTTTTATAGCTTGTGGTTATCTTCGTGACAAGCTCTAGTACATCGAAAACGGATATCATATGCTTCTTCTATCGCATTTTCGGTGTTGGAGGTTTTACCGGTCTTTTTCGAGGAAGGGTTCTCACCATTTTCTCATGGGACTTCTCTAATTTGCTTATTATTGTTAGTTCTATCAAGATTGTGTTAGGCCTTGTCGCTAGATTTCCAACGAACTTGGTTTAGTTGAATTGAGAGTCCGTTTGCAGAAGTTGTGGCAGTTTTGGTGTTCTGAAAAGGCTGCAGTGGTACTACCGCGGATTGGAGCGGATGTACTTTTTTACTACCGCTCCAGAGCGGTACTACTGTGGCTACTACAGCGGTAGTACCGCTCTGGACCAAAATCTCACATTAGGTCCAGCGGTGGTAGGCACGGATGTATTTTTTAGTACCTCTCGCAAGCAATAGTACCACTACCCTTTGCGGTAGTACCGCTATCCCTAGCGGTAGTACCGTGAGGACGAGCGGGTAGTACTGCTCCAGCGGTTCTACTGGCCTTTTTCCTCCTCGTTGTTGTTTTTCAAAGGGCTACTACCGCCCTAGCGGTAGTACTGCTCCTTGGAGCGGTAGTAGCGCTCTGTGCGGGCTGTGAGCATAACGGTTGGATTTTTCCCCACCTATAAAAGGGGATCTTCTTCCCCAATGAACTATATCCTTTGAGCTCATGTTCTTCCCCCATTGTTGACCTTCTTCGAGCTTGCTATCTCTCAATCCCTCCATGGATTCTTGCTAGTTTTGGGGGGAAAGGAGAGAGGAGATCTAGATCCACATTTCTACCAATCACTTTCTCCTCTATGTGAGGGGAACCCCTTGGATCTAGATCTTGGAGTTCTTGGTGTTCTCCTTCTTGTTCTTCCTCCCATTTTCCCCCCTAGCATTAGTTGCTTTGGTGGGATTTGGGAGAGAAGGACTTGGGCACTCCGTGTGTCCTTGCCATTGCATTTGGTGCATCGGTTTGAGTTCTCCACGGTGATACGTGGAAGTTACAAGTTGAGAAGCTTATTACACTTGGGTGCTTGGTGCCCTTGAGCTTGTTCCTCTTGGGTGCTTGGGCGCCCTAGACGGTTGGTGGTGTTCGGAGCTCAATCATTATGGTGTAAAGCTTCGGGCAAGCATCGGGGGTCTCCAATTAGGTTGTGGAGATCGCCCCGAGCAATTTGACGGGTACCGTTGACCGCCCCCAAGGGTTGCCATTTGTACGGGTTCGGTGGCAGCCCTCAAGGGTCCCTTGGTGGAATCACATCATCTTCCATTGTGCGAGGGCGTGAGGAGATTACGGTGGCCCTAGTGGCATCTTGGGGAGCATTGTGCCTCCACACCGCTCCAAACGGAGGTTAGCATCCGCAAGGGTGTGAACTTCGGGATACATCGTTGTCTCCGCGTGCCTCTGTTATCTCTTACCCGAGCCCTTTACTTATGCACTTTACTTTGTGATAGCCATATTGTTTCTTGTCATATATCTTGCTATCACTTAGTTGTTTATCTTTCTTAGCATAAGTTGTTGGTGCACATAGGTGATCCTAGTTGTTGTAGGTTTTGTGCTTGACAAATTAACCGCTAGGTTTATTCCGCATTTTTTCAAGCCTAAACCGTAATTATTTTAAAGCGGCTATTCACGCTCCCCCCTCTAGGCGACATCCACGATCTTTCACATCTTTGATTAGCGAGTTAGTCAAGTAGAGGCATACTAGGGACACTTTGTTTTGTCTATGTATTCACACATGTACTAAGTTTTATGTTAATACAATTCTAGCATGAATAATAAACATTCATCATGATATAAGGAAATATAAATAACAACTTTATTATTGCCTCTAGGGCATATTTCCTTCAAATGGTTCACCATACATGCATGCTACGGGAATCACAAACTTCAACACAAGTATTTCTACCAGTCCACAACTACTCACTAGCATGACTCTAATATCACCATCTTTATATCTCAAAACAATATGCAAGGAATCAAACTTCTCATAGTATTCAATGCACATTATATGAAAGTTTTTATTATATCCATCTTGGATGCCCATCCTATTAGGACTAAATTCATAACCAAAGCAAACTACCATGCTGTTTAAAGACTCTCATAATAGTATAAGTGAAGCATGAGAGTTCATTAATTTCTTAAAAACAAAACCACCACCGTGCTCTAATAATATACAAGTGAAGCACTAGAGCAAACGACAAGCTACTCCAAAAGATATAAGTGAAGATCAATGACTAGTCGAATAATTGTGTAACTATGTGAAGACTCTCTAAAATTTAATAATTTCAGATCTTGGGATATAATTCAAATAGCAAGCAATAAAAATGACATTGCAAGGACAACACATATCATGTGAAGAAGCAAAAACTTAGGCTCAACCAATACTGGCCGATAGTTGTTTGAAGAAGAAAGGTGGGATGCCAACCGGGGCATCCCCAAGCTTAGATGCTTGAGACTTCTTGAAATATTAATTAGGGATGCCTTGGGCATCCCCAAGCTTGAGATTTTTTGCCTCCTTATTTCTTTTATATCACGGTTTCCCTAAATCTTCAAAACTTCATCCACACAAAACTCAACAAGAACCAGTGAGATAAGTTAGTATAAATCAATGCAATAACCTTATCATTCTCTACTGTAGCAAATCACTAAAATTATTATTTGATATTGCCTACTAAATGCATCTGCATATTTAACACTCATATCCTCAAATAGAATCATTAAACAAGCAAACATATGCAAACAATGCAACCATAACAGCAATCTGTCTAAACAGGACATTCTGTAAAGAAAGCAAGAGGAATCCCTAACTCCAAAACTTCTGAAAAATTACCACACTGTAGAAATTTTTTTGTACCTTACTGTTTAAAAAAATTCAAGATTTTATCATGTTCTGACTATTCACTAATAGTCAAAACATAACATCAAACTTTCTATTTTCAAACAGCAACATAAAGACTTGTAAAATAATCATGGTAAAGGCTATACTTGACATTTTTATTGAACTAAAAGATATAAAACATGTCTCTGAATAACAGCAAGCAAATATAAACAAAATAAAATGATGCTCCAAGCAAAACACATACCATGTGGTGAATAAAAATATAGCCTCAAGTAAATTTACCGATGAATGAAGACGAAAGAGGGGATGCCATCCAGGGCATCCCCAAGCTTAGTTGCTTGGATCTTCCTTGAATATTATCCTGGGGTGCCTTGCGCATCCCCAATATTAGGATCTAGCAACTCCTTATTCCGTAGTCCATCAAAACTTTACCCAAAACTTGAAAACTTCACAACACAAAACTCAATAGAAAACTCGTAAGCTCTGTTAGTATAAGAAAGCAAATCACCACTTTATGGTACTGTTGTGAACTCATTATAAATCCATATTGGTGCTATATCTATTGTATTCCAACTTCTCCATGGTTCATACTCTCCAATACTACTCATAGATTCATCAAAATAAGCAAACAACACAGAAACCAGAATCTGTCAAAAACAGAACAATTTGTAGTAATCTGGAAACCTTCCATACTTATGTATCTCCAAAAATTCTGAAAAAATAGGACAACATAGACAATCTGTATATAAATCTTGTGTCAACAATTCAGATCCAAAGCATGTTCCAGTGAATTTTCAAATTTCCTGGAGTGGGCGCAGAAGTTTCTGTTTTTGCACAGAATCAAGTCAACTATCATCCACACTATCCCAAAGGTTTTACTTGGCACTTTATTCAAACAAACGCTATAAGACATGATTACTACAGTATCATAATCATGTGAACACACAAAAACAGTAGGGGTAAATGTTGGGTTGTCTCCCAACAAGCGCTTTTCTTTAGTGCCTTTTTAGCTAGGCATGGTGATGTTAATGATGCTCACATAAAAGATAAGAATTGAAACATAATGGGAGCATCATGAAGCATATGAATAACACATTTAAGTCTAACCCACTTGCTATGCCTAGGGATTTTGTGTGCAAACAACTTATGGGAACAAGGATCAACTAGCATAGGAAGGCAAAACAAGCATAACTTCAAGATTTTCAACACATAGAAAGGAAACTTGATATTATTGCAATTCCTACAAGCATATATTCCTCCCTCATAACAATTTTCAGTAGCATCATGAATGAATTCAATGATATAACTATCAAATAAAGCATTCTTTTCATGATCTACATGCATAGAAATTTTACTACTCTCCATATAAGCAAACTTATCCTCCTTCATAATAGTGGGAGCAAACTCAACAAAATAAATATCATGTGAGGCATAATCCAATTGAAAATTAAAATCAAGATGACAAGCTTCATGGTTATCATTATTATTTATATCATACATGTCATCACAATAATCATCATAGATAGCAACTTTGTCCTCATAATCAATTGGAACCTCTTCTGAAGTAGTGGATTCATCACTAAATAAAGGCATGACCTCTCCAAATCCACTCTCATCATTATCACAATAAGATTCAACACCCTCCAAAATAGTGGGATCATTACTTCTTAAAGTTGACACTCTTCCAAGCCCACTTTCATCAATATAATCATCATAAATAGGAGGCATGCTTTCATCATAATAAACATTATCATCAAAACTTGGGTGACTAAAAAGATCATATTCATCAGACCTGGCATCCCCAAGCTTGTAGCTTCGCATATCATTAGCATCATGGAAATTCAAAGAATTCATACTAACAACATTGCAACCATGCTCATCATTCAAATATTTAGCGCCAAACAATTTATTGACTTCTTCTTCTAGCACTTGAGCACAATTTTTCTTTCCATCATTTTCACGAAAGACATTAAAAAGATGAAGCATATGAGGCAACCTCAATTCCATTTTTTTGTAGTTTTCTTTTATAGACTAAACTAGTGATAAAACAGGAAACTAAAAGATTCGGTTGCAAGATCTAAAGATATACCTTCAAGCACTCACCTCCCCGGCAACGGCGCCAGAAAAGAGCTTGATGTCTACTACGCAACCTTCTTCTTGTAGAATCGTGTTGGGCCTCCAAGTGCAGTGTTTTGTAGGACAGTAGAAAATTTCCCTCAAGTGGATGACCTAAGGTTTATCAATCCATGGGAGACATACGATAAAGATGGTCTCTCTCAAACAACCCTGCAACCAAATAACAAAGAGTCTCTTGTGTCCCCAACACACCCAATACAATGGTAAATTGTATAGGTGCACTAGTTCGGCGAAGAGATGGTGATACAAGTGCAATATGGATGGTAGATATATGTTTTTGTAATCTGGAAATATAAAAACAGCAAGGTAACAAGCGATAAAAGTGAGTGAAACCATATTGCAATGCTTCGTAACAAGGCCAAGGGTTCATACTTTCACTAGTGCAAGTTCTCTCAACAATGATAACATGATTGGATCATATAACAATCCCTCAGCGTGCAACAAAGAGTCACTCCAAAGTCATTAATAGCAGAGAACAAACGAAGAGATTATTGTAGGGTACAAAACCACCTCAAAGTTATTCTTTCTGATTGATCTATTGGGCTATTCCTATAAGTGTCACAAACAGCCCTAGAGTTCATACTAAAATAACACCTTAGGACACACATCAACCAAAACCCTAATGTCACCTAGATACTCCAATGTCACCACAAGTATCTGCGGGCTTTATTATACGATATGCATCACACAATCTCAGATTCATCTATTCAAACCAACACAAAGAACTTCAAAGAGTGCCCTAGAGTTTCTACCTGAGAGTCAAGACGAAAACGTGTGCCAACCCCTATGCATAAGTTCACAAGGTCATAGAACCCGCAAGTTGATCACCAAAACATACATCAAGTGGATCACATGAATATCCCATTGTCACCACAGATAAGCACATGCAAGACATACATCAAGTGTTCTAAAATCCTTAAAGACTCAATCCGATAAGATAACTTCAAAGGGAAAACACAATCCATTACAAGAAGGTAGAGGGGGAGATACATCAGAAGATCCAACTATAGTAGTGATGTCTACTACACAACCTTCTTCTTGAGATGTTGTTGAGCCTGCAAGCGCACAGGTTTGTAGGACAGTAGCAAATTTCCCTCAAGTGGATGACCTAAGGTTTATCAATCCGTAGGAGGCGTCGGATGAAGATGGTCTCTCTCAAGCAACCCTGCAACCAAATAACAAAGAGTCTCTTGTGTCCCCAACACACCCAATACAATGGTAAATTGTATAGGTGCACTAGTTCAGCGAAGAGATGGTGATACAAGTGCAATATGGATGGTAGATAAAGGTATTTGTAATCTGAAATTATAAAAACAGCAAGGTAGCAAGTGATGAAAGTGAGCATAAACGGTATTGCAATGATAGGAAACAAGGCATAGGGTTCATACTTTCACTAGTGCAAGTTCTCTCAACAATAATAACATAGATAGATCATATAACAATCCCTCAACATGCAACAAAGAGTCACTCCAAAGCCACTAATAGCGGAGAACAAACGAAGAGATTATGGTAGGGTACGAAACCACCTCAAAGTTATCCTTTCTGTTCTATCTACTCAAGAGTTCGTAGTAAAATAACATGAAGCTATTCTTTCCGCTCAATCTATCATAGAGTTCATACTAGAATAACACCTTAAGACACAAATCAACCAAAACCCTAATGTCACCTAGATACTCCATTGTCACCTCAAGTATCCGTGGGCATGATTATACGATATGCATCACACAATCTCAGATTCATCTATTCAACCAACACAAAGTACTTCAAAGAGTGCCCCAAAGTTTCTACCGGAGAGTCAAGAACGTGTGCCAACCCCTATGCATAGGTTCATGGGCGGAACCCGCAAGTTGGTCACCAAAACATACATCAAGTGGCACATGATATCCCATTGTCACCACAGATAAGCACGGCAAGACATACATCAAGTGTTCTCATAAAAGACTCAATCCGATAAGATAACTTCAAAGGGAAAACTCAATTCATCACAAAAGAGTAGAGGGGGAGAAACATCATAAGATCCAACTACAATAGCAAAGCTCGGGATACATCAAGATCGTCCCATAGAGGGAACACGAGAGAGAACACGAGAGAGAAGATGAGAGAGAGAGATCAAACACATAGCTACTGGTACATACCCTCAGCCTCGAGGGTGAACTACTCCCTCCTCGTCATGGATAGCACCGGGATGATGAAGATGGCCACCGGTGAAGGATCCCCCCTTCGGCAGGGTGCCGAGACGGGCTCCCGAGAGGTTTTTGGTGGCTATAGAGGCTTGCGGCAGTGGAACTCCCGATCTATCTTGATATTCGATGTTTTTAGGGTACGTAGGCTTATATAGGCGAAAGAAGTCGGTCGGGGGGTGCTCAAGGGGCCCACGAGACAGGGGGCGCGCCCAGTAGGGTGGGGGGCGCCCTCCTATCTCGTGTCCTCCTCGAGGCTCTTCTGACGTGAACTCCAGGTCTCTTGGGTGATATTCTTCCCAAAAATAACGCTGCCGAAGGTTTCATTCAGTTTGGACTCCGTTTGATATTCCTTTTCTTCGAAATACTGAAACAGGCAATAAAACAGCAATATGGGCTGGGCCTCCGGTTAATAGGTTAGTCCCAAAAGTAATATAAAAGTTTATAATAAAGCCCGTAATCATTCAAAATAGATAATAAAATATCATGAATGCTTCATAAATTATAGATACGTTGGAGACGTATCAGCATCCCCAAGCTTAATTCCTACTCGTCCTCGAGTAGGTAAATGATAAAAGAAAGAATTTATGAAGTGTGAATGCTAGCAGGTGCACAAGTTTGATCAATGATAATTTCAATCACCTTTTCTAGCATCATTATATGTCATAACAGTAGTTCATCTCATAAAACTTTTCATGATAAAGTAACAAGCTATTCACATGTTAAAGCATAGACCATAAACTTTCTTGAAAACTAGCAAACTTCATTCTTAGTCATCAAACAATTGCAATTAATCTTAGTTTCAGGAAGGGTCTATGTCAGAGCTTTGATTTAGCAAACTCCACATACTCAACTATCATATAGTCTTCTACAATTGCTAACACTCACGCAATACTTGTGGTTATGAAGTTTTAATCAGACACAGAGAAAGATTGGGGCTTATAATGTTGCCTCCAGACGTATTCACCTTTGGGTGATGTCAACAATAATAGTTCATGCTAATGTACATCCAATTGGATATATATATATATCAGGATCACCCTAACACAAAGTGCTTGCCAAAGAATAAAATAAAAAAGGGAAAGGTGAAGATCACCTGGACTCTTGCATAAAGTAAAAGACATAAAGTAAAAGATAGGCCCTTCGCAGAGGGAAGCAGAGGTTGTCATGTGCTTTTAGGGTTGGATACACAAAATCTTAATGCGAAAGAACGTCACTTTATATTGCCCCTTGTATATGGACCTTTATTATGTAGTCCGTCTCTTTTATTGCTTCCATAACAAGTTCGTACAAAGCTTATTTTCTCCACACTAATAAGTCATGCATATTTAGAGAGCAATTTTTATTGCTTGCACCGATGACAACTTACTTGAAGGATCTTACTCAATCCATAGGTAGGTATGGTGGACTCTCATGGCAAAACTGGGTTTAAGGATATTTGGAAGCACAAGTAGTATCTCTACTTGGTGCTAGGAATTTTTGGCTAGCATGAGGGGGAAAGGCAAGCTCAATATGTTTGAATGATCCATGACAATATACTTTAACTGAGATGCGAGAAAATATAACCCATTACGTTGTCTTCCTTGTCCAACATCAAATCTTTAGCATGTCATACTTAGTGAGTGCTCACAATTATAAAATATGTCTATGATAATATATTTATATGTGAAATCTCTCTTCCTTCAATATTCTTTCATGAATTGTTCAAATGACCAATACAATGCTTGCTAATCGTCAATAAATTTACAACCTCTACTTCTTAGACGTGAAGTCATTACTCCCCATGGTATAAGCAAATGAGACATATATAATTTCAGATTTATGACATTCAACTCATTCAACCATTTACTCATAGGATATAAGTGAAGCACACGAGTAAATGACAAACTACGTACTCCAACAAGATATAAGTGAAGATCAATGAGTAGCTAAATAATTATGCAACTATGTGAATACTCTCTCTCATTTAAGAATTTCAGATCTTGGTATTGTATTCAAGCAGAAAGAAAAACAAAATAAAATGACATTGCAAGGATAGCAAAACTCATGTGAAGAAGCAAAAACTTAGGCTCAACCGATACTAACCGATGATTGTCGAAGAAGAAAGGTGGGATGCCTACCGGGACATCCCCAAGCTTAGATGCTTGATACTTCTTGAAATATTATATTGGGGTGCCTTGGGCATCCCCAAGCTTGAGATTTTGTGTCTCCTTAATTCCTTTCATGTCACGGTTTCTCTTTTTCTCAAAAGCTTCATTCACAACAAACTCAACAAGAACTCGTGAGATAGGTTAGTATAAACCAATGCAAAACCTTATCATTTTCTACTGTAACAAATTACTAAAATAATTATTCAACATTGCATACTAAATTCCTCTGCATATTTAATACTCCTATCCTAAAATAGAATCATTAAATAAGCAAGCATATGCAAACAATGCAAACATAACAACAATCTGCCAAAACAGTATAGTCTGTAAAGAATGCAAGATTCATCATACTTCCCTAACTCCAAAAATTATGAGAGAAAATTCCCACTGTAATAAATTTATCATAGATCAATATGCAAAAAGATTCAACATTATACCATTCTCTGGCTTTTGTAGGGAAGTTTTGCAACAACGGTAAACTTTCTGTTTTCAAACAGCAACATGTATACATGCAAAACAAGCATGGTAAAGGCTATCCTTGACATTTTTATTGAAAATAAAGATGCAAAACATTAATCTAAATAACATCAAGCAAATACTAACAGGATAAAATGACGCTCCAAGCAAAACACATATCATGTGGCGAATAAAAATATAGCTCCAAGTAAAGTTACCGATGAACGAAGACGAAAGAGGGGATTCCATCCGTGGCATCCCCAAGCTTAGGCTCTTGGTTGTCCTTGAATATTACCTTGGGGTGCCTTGGGAATCCCCAAGCTTAGGCTCTTTCCACTCCTTATTCCATAGTTCATCGAATCTTCACCCAAAACTTGAAAACTTCAACCACACAAAACTCAACACAAAACTCGTAAGCTCCGTTAGTATAAGAAAATAAAACCACCACTTAGGTACTGTAATGAAATCATTCTAAATTCATATTGGTTTAATATCTACTGTATTCTAACTTCTCTATGGTTCATATCCTCCGATACTACTCATAGATTTATCAAAATAAGCAAACAACACATAGAAAACAGAATCTGTTAAAAACAGAACAGTCTGTAGTAATCTGTATCAAACGTATACTTATGGAACTCAACAAATTCTGAAATAAATTGATGGACCTGAGGAATTTGTCTATTAATCATCTGCAAAAATAATCAACCTAAAAGCACTCCCAGTAAAAAATGGCAGCTATTCCCGTGAGCGCAAAAGTTTCTGTTTTTTACAGCAAGATCACATAAACTTCACCCAAGTCTTCCCAAAGGTCCTACTTGGCACTTTATTGAAACAAAAGCTATAAAACATGATTACTACAGTAGCATAATCATGTGGAAATACAAAAACAGTTAGGGTAAATATTGTGTTGTCTCCCAACAAGCACTTTTCTTTAATGCCTTTCTAGCTAGGCATGATGATGACAATGATGCTCACATAAAAGATAAGAATTGAAACATAAAGAGAGCATCATGAAGAATATGACGAGCACATTTAAGTCTAACCCACTTCCTATGCATAGGGATTTTGTGAGCAAACAACTTATGGGAACAATAATCAACTAGCATAGGAAGATAAAACAAGCATAGCTTCAAGAATTTCAACACATAGAGAGGAAACTTGATATTATTGCAACTCCTACAAGCATATGTTCCTCTCTCATAATAATTTTCAGTAGCATCATGAATGAATTCAACAATATAACCAGCACCTAAAGCATTCTTTTCATGATCTACAAGCATAGAAAATTTACTACTCTCCACATAAGCAAAATTCTTCTCATTCCGAATGGTAGTGGGAGCAAACTCAACAAAATAATTATCATGTGAGGCATAATCCAATTGAAAACTAAAATCATGATGACAAGTTTCTTGGTTATCATTATTCTTAATAGCATACAAGTCATCAAAATAATCATCATAGATAGCAACTTTGTTCTCATAATCAATTGGAACCTCTTCCGAAATAGTGGAATCATCACTAAATAAAGTTGACACTCTTCCAAATCCACTTTCATATTCATCACAATAAGATTCAATATCCTCCAAAATAGTGGGATCAATAGTACCTAAATTTGACACTCTTCCAAACCCACTTTCATCAATATAATCATCATAAATAGGAGGCATGCTTTCATCATAATAAATTTTCTCATCAAAACTTGGAGGACAAAAGATATCATATTCATCAAACATAGCATCCCCAAGCTTGTGGCTTTGCATATCATTAGCATCATGGATATTCAAGGAATTCATACCAACAGCATTGCAATCATGCTCATCATTCAAAGATTTCATGCGAAACATTTTATGGACTTCTTCTTCTAGCACTGGAGCACAATTTTCCTTACCATCATTCTCACGAAAGATATTAAAAATACGAAGTGTATGAGACAAACTCAAATCCATTTTTTTTGTAGTTTTCATTTATAAACTAAACTAGTGATAAAACAAGAAATTAAAAGACTCGATTACATGATCTAAAGATATACCTTCAAGCACTCACCTCGCCAAAAAAGAGCTTAGTGGACGGGGTGTGAGTGTCGTTTACCTAGCCTCCCCGGCAACATCGCCAGAAAAGAGCTTGATGTCTACTACAGAACCTTCTTCTTGTAGACGTTGTTGGGCCTGCAAGTGCACAGGTTTGTAGGACAGTAGCAAATTTCCCTCAAGTGGATGACCTAAGGTTTATCAATCCGTAGGAGGCGTAGGATGAAGATGGTCTCTCTCAAGCAACCCTGCAGCCAAATAACAAAGAGTCTCTTGTGTCCCCAACACACCCAATACAATGGTAAATTGTATAGGTGCACTAGTTCAGCGAAGAGATGGTGATACAAGTTCAATATGGATGGTAGATAAAGGTATTTGTAATCTGAAATTATAAAAACAGCAAGGTAGCAAGTGATAAAAGTGAGCGTAAACGGTATTGCAATGATAGGAAACAAGGCATAGGGTTCATACTTTCACTAGTGCAAGTTCTCTCAACAATAATAACACAAATAGATCATTTAACAATCCCTCATCATGCAACAAAGAGTCACTCCAAAGCCACTAATAGCGGAGAACAAACGAACAGATTATGGTAGGGTACGAAGCCACCTCAAAGTTATCCTTTCTGTTCTATCTATTCAAGAGTTCGTAGTAAAATAACATGAAGCTATTCTTTCCGCTCAATCTATCATAGAGTTCATACTAGAATAACACCTTAAGACACAAATCAACCAAAACCCTAATGTCACCTAGATACTCCGTTGTCACCTCAAGTATCCATGGTCATGATTATACGATATGCATCACACAATCTCAGATTCATCTATTCAACCAACACAAAGTACTTCAAAGAGTGCCCCAAAGTTTCTACCGGAGAGTCAAGAACGTGTGCCAACCCCTATGCATAGGTTCATGGGCGGAACCCGCAAGTTGGTCACCAAAACATACATCAAGTGGCACATGATATCCCATTGTCACCACAGATAAGCACGGCAAGACATACATCAAGTGTTCTCATAAAAGACTCAATCCGATAAGATAACTTCAAAGGGAAAACTCAATTCATCACAAGAGAGTAGAGGGGGAGAAACATCATAAGATCCAACTACAATAGCAAAGCTCGGGATACATCAAGATCGTGCCATAGAGGCTACACGAGAGAGAACACGAGAGAGAGAGATCAAACACATAGGTACTGGTACATACCCTCAGCCTCGAGGGTGAACTACTCCCTCCTCATCATGGATAGCACCGGGATGATGAAGATGGCCACCGGTGAAGGATCCCCCCTCCGGCAGGGTGCCAGGACGGGCTCGCTAGAGGTTTTTGGTGGCTACAGAGGCTTGCGGCG
>NC_057795.1:664057457-664064131 GCF_018294505.1 Triticum aestivum
TGATGTGAACTCCAAGTCTCCTAGGTGATATTCTTCCCAAAAATAACACTGCCGAAGGTTTCATTCCGTTTGGACTCCGTTTGATATTCCTTTTCTTCGAAATACTGAAACAGGCAATAAAACAACAATATGGGCTGGGCCTCCGGTTAACAGGTTAGTCCCAAAAGTAATATAAAAGTTTATAATAAAGTTCGTAATCATTCAAAACAGATAATAAAATAGCATGAATGCTTCATAAATTATAGATACGTTGGAGACGTATCAAGTAGCAAAGCTCGCGGTACATAAAGATCGTGCCAAATCAAGAACACGAGAGAGAGAGAGAGATAGAGAGAGAGAGAGAGAGAGAGAGAGAAAGAGAGAGAGATCATACACATAGCTACTAGTACATACCCTCAGCCCTGAGGGCGAACTACTCCCTCCTCGTCATGGAGAGCGCCGAGATGATGAAGATGGCCACCGGTGACTGATCCTCCTTCCAGCAGGGTGCGAGAATAGGGTCCTGAGAGGTTTTTCATGGCTACAGAGGCTTGCGGTGGCAGAACTCCCGATCTAGGTTCTGTTCGGGAGGTTTGGGGATATATAAGAGGTGTTGGCGTTAGGAACAAGTTAGGGGGACCCATGAGGTAGCCACAAGGTAGGGGGCGTGCCCTCCACCCTTGTGGTTGCCTCAGGACTCTTCTCCGGTATCTTTTCATTCCAGTATTTTTTATATTTTCCAAAAATAATCTTCATAAATTTTTAGGTCAATTGGACTCCGTTTGATATTCCTTTTCCGTGAAACTCAAAAACAAGGAAAAAACAGTAGTCCCAAAATCATATAAAATAGCGTATAAATGCATATAAAACATCCAAGATGGATAGTATAATAGCATGGAACAATCAAAAATTATAGATACGTTGGAGACGTACCAAAGAGCATCTAACTGTTGAAATTCCAGCAAAGGTACGTGTTTTATTAGCAGAATTTCATAACATACTTGGAGAGCCACAAGGCCTGCCACTGATGAGAGGAATTCAACATATAATTGACTTTATTCTAGGAGGAAGGTTTCCTAATCTTCCACACCATCGAATGATCCCAAAATAGCATGATATATTGAAGGAGAAAGTGGAGGAATTGCTAAAAAAAGGGGCACATTCAAGAAAGTATTAGCCCATGTGTTGTACCAGGCCTGCTCACACCAAAGAAACATGGATCTTGGCGCATGTGTATGGAAAGTAGAGCCATTAAAAAGATCACTGTAAGGTACAAATTCCATGTTCCCCATCTGGATGATATGTTGGATCCGTTTAGTGGAGCAAGCATGTTCATTAAGCTAGATTTAAGAAGTGGATATCATCAAATCCGTATCAGACCCGGGGATGAATGGAAACCCACCTTCAAGACAAAGGAAGGGTTTTTTGAATGGCTCAAATGCACCAAGTACCTTTATGCAGTTGATGAACCAGGCACTTCGACCCTTTTTATCGCACTTTGTTGTGGTCTATTTTGATGACATCTTGATCCATAACAAGGATGAGGATGAACACTTTGATCACATTAGGAAGGTGCTACAGTACTAAGGGAAAATGAGCTCTACGTCAACTTGTAGAAATGTGTTTTCTTGGAAACACAACTTCTTTTCCTAGGATTCGTCATAATATGTGACGGTATTCGTGTCGATGATTCTAAGGTTGAAGCAATTCGAGAATGGCCAACTCCGAAGACCATTTCTGAGGTAAGAAGTTTTCATGGCCTTGCAACTTTCTATAGGCGATTTCTGAAGAATTTCAACACTATCTTGGCACCAATTACCGAGTGCCTGAAGAAAGGAAAGTTCCACTGGATAAAATTAGCTGAAGCTAGTTTCAATGAGATCAAGCAAAAACTTTCACAAGCTCTTGTCTTGGTGCTACCTCATTTCAACAAGACTTTTGAGTTGGAGTGTGATGCAAGTGGAGTAGGCATTGGAGCTGTTCTATCTCAATAAAGGAATTCCGTTGCTTTATTTAGTGAGAAGTTAAGCGAATCTAGACAGAAATGGAGTACTTATCATCAAGAATTGTATGACGTTTTCACAGCATTGAAAACTTGTGAAGTCAATTTGCTGCCTAAAGAGTTTTTGTTTACACTGACCATGAATCCTTGAAGCATTTTAGAAATCAAAACATGTTGATTGCATGCTAGCAAGATGGCCAGCATATCTCGAGGGGTCTAACTATCTCATCGTGCATAAATCTGGAATGACTAACCGAGTGGTCGATGCTTTGAGTCGTCGTGCATGCCTCTTGACTTCTTTTGGTGCCGAACTTCTAGGCATGCAACAAATAAAGGAGTTGTATGAGGATGACGAACAATCTAGCCATGTTTGGGTAAAATGAAAGAAATATGCCCTAGAGGCAATAATAAAGTTGTTATTTATATTTCCATATATCATGATAAATGTTTATTATTCATGCTAGAATCGTACTAATTAGAAACTTAGTACATGTGTGAATACATAGACAAAACATAGTGTCCCTAGTATGCCTCTACTTGACTAGCTTGTTAATCAAAGATGGTTATGTTTCCTAACCATAGACATGTGTTGTCATTTGATGAACATGATCACATCATTAGGAGAATGATGTGATGGACAAGACCCATCTGTTAGCTTAGCATTATGATCGTTACAGTTTCATTGCTACTGCTTTCTTCATGACTTATACACGTTCCTCAGACTATGAGATTATGCAACTCCCGAATACCGGAGGAACACCTTGTGTGCTATCAAATATCACAATGTAACTGGATGATTATAAAGTTGCTCTACAGGTGTCTCCGAAGGTGTTTATTGGGTTGGCATAGATCGATATTAGAATTTGTCACTCCGTGTATCAGAGAGGTATCTCTGGGCCCTCTCGATAATGCTCATCACTATAAGCCTTGCAAGCAATGTGACTAATGAGTTAGTTGCGGGATGAAGCATTGCGGAACGAGTAAAGAGACTTCCCGGTAACTAGATTGAACTATGTATGATGATACTGATGATCGAATCTCGGGTAAGTAACATACCGTTGACAAAGGGAACAACGTGTGTTGTTATGCAGTTTGACCGATAAAGATCTTCGTACAATATGTAGGAGCCAATATGAGCATCCAGGTTCCGTTATTGGTTATTGATCGGAGATGTGTCTCGATCATGTCTACATAGTTCTCGAACCCGTAGGGTCCGCACGCTTAACGTTCGATGACAATTTGTATTCTGAGTTATGTGTTTTGATGACCGAAGTTTGTTTGGAGTCCCGGATGAGATCATGGATGTGACGATGAGTCTCTAAATGGTCGACACATAAAGATTGATATATTGGAAGGCTATATTCGGACATCGGAAAGGTTCCGAGTGATTCAGGTATTTTTCGGAGTACCTGGGAGTTACGGGAATTCGCCGGGAGAAGTAATGTGCCTTATTAGGCCATATGGGAAAGGAGGAGGCAGGCCAAGGGGAGGTGGCGCCCTCCCATGGGTCCGAATTGGACTAGGGGAAGGGGGCAGCGCCCCCCTTGCCCTTTCCTACTCCCTCTCTCTTTCCCTCTTTCCTTCTCTCCTACTCCGAAAGGAAAGGGATTCCTACTAGGACTTGGAAGTCCTAGTAGGACTCCATACTCTTGGCGCACCCCTAGGGGGCCGGCCTCTCTCCCTCCCTCCTTTATATAAGTGGGCAAGGGGCACTCCAAAGACACACCAAGTTTTGCCTTAGCCGTGTGTGGTTCCCCCCTCCACAGTAACACACCTCGATTATATCGCCGTAGTGCTTAGGCAAAGCCCTACGCCGGTAACATCATCATCACCATCGCCACGCTGTCGTGTTGACGAAACTCACCCTCGTCCTCAACTGGATCAAGAGCACGAGGGACGTCGTCAAGCTAAACGTGTGTTGAACGCGGAGGTGCCGTACATTCAGTACTTGGATCGATTGGGTTGCGAAGACGTTCAACTACATCAACCGCGTTACTAAACACTTCCGCTTTCGGTCTATGAGGGTACGTGGACACACTCTCCCCTCTCGTTGCTATGCATCTCCTAGATATATCTTGCGTGATCGTAGGATTTTTTTAAAATTACTGTGTTACCTAACATTGGCATCCGAGCCAGGTCTATGCGTAGATGTTTTGTGCACAAGTAGAACACAAAGAGTTGTGGGCAATAATAGTCATGCTGCTTACCACCAACATCTTACTCTGATTCGGTGGTATTGTTGGATGAAGCGGCCCGGACCGACATTACATGACTGCGTTCATGAGACTGGTTCTACTGACGTGCTTTTGCATATTGGTGGCTGCCGGGTGTCTGTTTCTCCAACTTTAGTTGAATCGAGTTTGACTATAGCCAGTCCTTGTTGAAGGTTAAAACAACAAACTTGACGAAAAATCATTGTGGTTTTTGATGCGTAGGTAAGAATGGTTCTTGCTAGAAGCCCGTAGCATCCATGTAAAATTTGCAACAACAAAGTAGAGGACGTCTAACTTGTTTTTGCAGGGCTTGTTGTGATGTGATATGGTCAAGACATGATGTGATATAAATTGTTGTATGAGATGATCATGTTTTATAACAGAGTTATCGGCAACTGGCAGGAGCCATATGGTTGTCTCTTTATTGTATGCAATGCAATCGCCATGTAATTGGTTTACTTTATCACTAAGCGGTAGCTATAGTCGTAGAAGCAATAGTTTGGCGAGACGACAACGATGCTACGATGGAGATCAAGGTGTCACGCCGGTGACGATGGAGATCATGACGATGCTTCAGTGATGGAGATCATCAGCACAAGATGATGATGGTCATATCATGCCACATATTTTGATTGCATGTGATGTTTATGTTTTATGCATCTTATTTTTCTTAATACGACGGTAGCATTATAAGATGATCCCTTACTGAATTTCAAGGTATAAGTGTTCTCCCTGAGTATGCACCATTGCGACAGTTCATCGTGCCAAGACACCATGTGATGATTGAGTGTGATAAGCTCTACGTTCACATACAATGGGTGCAAGCCAGTTTTGCACACGTGAAATACTCGGGTTAAACTTGACGAGCCTAGCATATGCAGATATGGCCTCAGAACACTGGAGACCAAAAGGTCGAGCATGAATCATATAGTAGATATGATCAACATAGAGATGTTCACCATTGAAAACTACTCCATCTCACATGATGATCGGACATGGTTTAGTTGATATGGATCACGTGATCATTTAGATGACAGGAGGGATGTCTATCTAAGTGGGAGTTCTTAAGTAATATGATCAATTGAACTTTAATTTATCATGAACTTAGTACTGATAGTATTTTGCAAATTATGTTGTAGATCAATAGCTCGTGTTGTAGCATCCCTTTATTTTCGATATGTTCCTAGAGAAAAATAAGTTCAAAGATGATAGTAGCAATGATGCGGACTGGGTCTGTGATCTGAGGTTTATCCTCATTGCTGCATAGAATAATTACGTCCTTGATGCACCGCTAGGTGACAAACCTATTACAGGAGCAGACGTAGACGTTATGAACGTTTGGCTAGCTCAATATGATGACTACTTGATAGTTTAGTGCACCATGCTTTACGGCTTAGAACCGGGACTTCAAAACCGTTTTGAACACCACAGACCATATGAGATGTTCCAAGAGATGAAATTGGTATTTCAGACTCATGCCCGTGTCGAGAGGTATGAGACCTTCGACAAGTAATTCGCCTAAAAGATGGAGGAGAATTGCTCAGTTAGTGAGCATGTACTCAGAATGTCTGGGTACTACAATCGCTTGAGTCAAGTGGGAGTTAATCTACCATATAAGATAGTTATTAACAAAGTTCTCTAGTCACCATCACCAAGTTATTGGAACTTTGTGATGAACTATAGTATGCAAGGGATGACGAAAACGATTCCCGATCTCTTCTTGATGCTGAAATCGACAAAGGTAGAAATCAAGAAAAAGCATCAACTATTGATGATTAACAAGACCACTAGTTTCAAGAAAAGGGCAAAGGGAAAGAAAGGAAACTTCAAATAGAATGACAAGCAAGTTGTCACTCCCGTGAAGAAGCCCAAAGCTAGACCTAAGCCTGAAACTGAGTTGTAACATTTCAAATTTCCAATTTGGCATGTTATACACAGGTCATCCATGCTTATCATATTTTATTGCTTTTTCGCTTGGAATCCTCGAAATCCTAAGCAACTCAAGGACCTTCGGAGAGAGTTGGGGATTTTCCAATTTTCATATTTGAAATTTTTATCAAATAGTGAAGACAAGGATTTTGATTTTTAATTTTTTTCTCTCCGAAAAATATTTCATTTTAAAATATTAAATGAGGGGAGATAATATGACTTCTCCAAAACAATTGAAATATCGGAGGAAAAATGTTAAAATCATTATTTGGATTTTATTTGAGTTTATTCGGAATTTTATTTGCCCAAGAAAAATTTGCATGTTTTAAAAATTGCATTTTAGGGGCCAAGAAAAGTTCATCTTGTTCTAAATATTTTATTTAGACGGAGAAAACTTGTTTTGGAATTTTTAGATTTTTATTTATATTTTTTCTAGGATTTTTCTAGTCGGCGGAATGTTTAAAAAAAACCCACGCCTGACTGGGCCGAAGGCCCAGCCGAGCAGGCCGGCCCAGCCGCCCGCCGCCGCCGCCTCCTGCGTGCGCGCGCGC
>NC_057795.1:664064666-664072719 GCF_018294505.1 Triticum aestivum
GCCCTAGCGCCGCCGCCGCCTCCCGCCGCCACCCCGCGCCCTCCCCAAGCCCTGCCACCCCTCGCCGAGCCGCCGGAGCCGCCCGCCCTGCCGGAAGACCTCGCCGGAGGTAGCCACACCCCCCCTCGCCGCCGTTTTTTTTAAATAAACCCCTTTGGTTTTTTTTTGAAAAAAAACCTAGTTCGTTTTTTATTATAGATCGGTTTTATTCTTCGGTTTATTTATTTAGCGAGCGTTCGCTCGTCCATTCGTTCTAACGAACGTGTTCATCGTTTAGTTTCTGTTTACAAACGTTCGTTCGTTTAGCCGTTCGTCATTTTTCTTTTTATCGGATTTATTCCGTGATTTTTCTGATCGCGATTTCTGATCCGATGTTCAAACCTGTTTATCTTTTCGCTCGTTTATCGGAATCAGGCGATTCAAGCGCCTGAAGTTTCATCTCGAAACCTTCTTTCCAAATAATCAACTCAAACAAGTTTTTATCTCTGTAAAATTTGACCCTAGTTCAGATTAGTTAACGGATCTTGTTTCTTTTGCCGTTTGAGTTTCGTTGCTCCGTTTAATTTGATTCTTTTTGCAAACCGGAGTTCTTAAGTTGAACTCTCCGGTCAAACTCTTTTATTTCGAGTTCTAATTGTGCATCTTTGATTGTTGCTTATGTATGTTATTGTTTGCTTGCGATAGAATTCCCGGAGTGTGAAGCGTGTTACTACGAGTCTCTAGGATTCACGGATCGTCAGCAAGGCAAGTAACATCTTGATCATACTCTTTTCATACCCAGTTTTTATGCATTAGTTTCAATCCCCAAACATTGCATGACTAGGATGCCTTTAATATGTGGGTTTTGGGAAGTAGTTGCTGAGGTAGAACCTATTGCCCTGTTTATTATCAAACCCTTGGGAGTTACTTCTACGCGTTGCTTATTTTGCCATGCTATGCTCGTAGACGTGGATTGGGTTTGAGTGATTTCCATGACAGATGTGAGATTGTTAAATTAATGGTTTACTTAAGGTGGCAACTTTAATACACATCTGGGTGGATTGAGGCACCTGGGGTATCCAGTGATTTCCTGTTTTATTTTTGGAAATCCCGGGGTTACCGTGTGATTCTCCTATGGACCGCCACCCAGGCTCAAAGGGAACTGAGTCTATTCATGCTAGAAACTTCCATGTGCAGTCGCAAGCTATTATGGGCTCTAGCATAGTCGAGTAAGTTACGTGAAGCTCTTGAAGAGGTGGATCAGCAGGTAGTGGGTTTGTAGGTTTGGTATGGTCTGCCCGGAGTAGAGAGTTAATGTTTCTGAAAGACTGTGTCTCGGTCATCCGTTTCTCAAACATCATGTAGTGCGAGGAATCAGCGGAGGCGATCGAGTCTTGCGGGGAAAAGTGCGCAAACCTCTGCAGAGTGTACAATCTAATCATGGTTAGCCGTGTCCCCGGTTATGGACAATTCTGAGTATCTAGTACTTGAGTATTCACATGTATCTCAACACTTCTAAATTAATCTTGCTGGGTTGTTAACTATTTTAATTGGGATCATTGAGTTGGGGTTACCTTCTCAAATGATAGTCAAATTAAAATTTATTCCTTTGTAGTAGGGAAAAATTGGCTTTTCGCAAAACTGTAACCATAGAGCTTTCCACCAGCCAAATATGCATGTAGTGGTAGTATTATTCTGTTATTGCTCTTTTGTGTTACATTGCCAGCATATTCCATGTGCTGACCCGTTCTCGGGCTGCAACGTATTATGTTGCAGACTTTTCAGACGAGGAGTAAGGTTCGTAGGTCGTTGCCGTGCAGCTCAGCTATGCCGTTGGAGTTGATGGACTCACTTTATCTTCCCAGCCTTCCGCTATTATCGCATTAGATGGCCTTAAGCCATATTATTGTAATAAGTTCTCTTTTGAGACATTCGATGTAATAAGTGTGTGATTGCTACTCTGTTATAAATCCTTCGAGTACTGTGTGTGTCAGCATTACCGATCCAGGGATGACACGGAAGCACAAAGACTTGACCATCTGAGGTTGGATCG
Organism: Triticum aestivum; assembly: GCF_018294505.1. Classification (NCBI taxonomy): domain Eukaryota; kingdom Viridiplantae; phylum Streptophyta; class Magnoliopsida; order Poales; family Poaceae; genus Triticum; species Triticum aestivum. The sequence continues at coordinate 664,066,699 of NC_057795.1, forward strand.
CTACAAGATGGTATCAGAGCACACGCTGAGTGTAGGACACGACCACTAAGATAAACCATAGGTCCCTCTTCTCTTCTCATTTCTGACTCCTCTTCTTTTCCACTCTTTAGGATGAAGGAGAACAAGTTTGCACAACCGGATGAAGACTCACCTTTTGGACGCCACTTGAAGGAAGTCACTAGGTACTTGAATATTGGAATACCAAGCTTCACCGGGACGTACAACGCCACTCTACCAGAAGAAGAGCGCTGGATGATTCAAGTATGAGTTCCAGGAAGAATGTTCTCGCCAAATTCTAAACCCATAGAGTTTTCTTTCGAAGCACCCACTTGGAGCCTTGGCAAGAGTATGGCAGCTCATATTACCATGGGACGCATTGGAGAAATCTACAACAAGGACCTTGAGGACACCACCTATCAAATCTGTGGGCGCCGAGATGAACAATGGGAGATGATCAGCACCAGGAAGGATAGATCTGTCGCAGCCTTTATCCAGGAGCAAAACCAGCACATTCGACGACAGGAGAACCAGATGTGCGCAGACATGATCGAGTTGAAGAAGGCGAAAACTAGGATCATCGAGCTGGAGGAAGAACTTAAGTTCACACGCGATGGATATGAGAAGGAAATCAAGACCCTATTGGAGAAGAATGACGACCTAGTCAAGAAGATCGGAATTTTCATGGGAGGACCAGTTCCGAGAGAAGATGACGGAGACCCCATTTGTCCGGACAACTACATCATCATCGATGACACCGATTCAGATTCAAGTGATGATGACTATGAAGATGAAGCTGGAGCAGACATCATGGAGTCTTCCACCGATCAAAATTTCTAGATGACCACCATATAATAATAGTATCCCCCATGTAACTAGTAGTAGTGAGCACTTTTGCGATAGTCCTAGACCGTTTTGTATGCCCTTGCTTGATTGATTGAATGAATGCTTGTGTTTGCCTCATATACATATGGGTAGTGTTTCTCCCTTAGATCCTTTTCTATTCTAATCTCTTCCATCTAAACCCATCAGATGCCTCCGAGAAGAGACCCCGATTTTGTTTTCCCACCGGAGATCACCCAGTTGATCCAGTAGCAGAATGTCTTGATGCAATTGCTAGTTCAGAACCGGGGCAATGCCAAAAACAACAATGCCAACAACAACCCGCCGCCAGTGGATAACCTCGCCCGTTTCTTAAGGTTACAGCCGCCGGTGTTCTCCAGTAGCATCGAGCCAATAGTTGCAGATGATTGGCTACATCGTATTGGAAGGGAGTTAACCACCGCAGGATGCACAGATGCTGAGAAGGTGCATTTTGCCGCACACCAACTGGATGGACCTGCAGCAGCATGGTGGGAGAATTTCACAGCCACCTATCCTATCGACACTATCACATGGGCTCAGTTTCAGCATGCTTTTCGTACTGCCCATGTCTCGACTGGAGCTATGCAGATGAAGAAGCGTGAGTTTCGCAATCTACGCCAGGGGAACCGTACTGTTGGCCAGTACGTGGATGAGTTTAGTAAGTTATCACATTATGCCCCTGTTGATGTGGCCACAAATGCCGCGAAGCAGGAGAAGTTTATGGAAGGGCTGAATGATGAGATGAGTATGCAATTGATGGTAGCAACCTTCAACAACTACCAGGAGTTGGTAGATAAGGCCCTAATGATTGAAGGAAAGCAGCAGCAGATTGAGAATCGTAAGAGGAAGTATGGACAAGGGAAATACAACTCAGGAGCTCACCAGAAGCCTCGTTTCACCCCGAACTCGGGAGGACTTGTTCATAACCATGAAGGTCATAACCATGCTGGAGGAGGATCGCATAATCATAATAGTGCGAAGAACGGGAATGGGAATGGAGCCAACAATAATCAGAATCGCTCTAACCCATCTACACCCGCAAAGAGGGACTTAAGTCAAGTTGTTTGCTACAAGTGCGGGAAGACCGGGCACTATGCCAATGACTGCTCTGAAGGAAAGAATGGAAACTGAAATGGGAGCGCTGGGAAGAAGCCCAATCCATTCAACAAAGGACAAGTGAACCACGTTAACGTGGAGGAAGTTGAAGAGCAGCCGAACGCGGTAATAGGTAAGTTTTTGGTTTAGTCATTTACCGCAATTGTTCTTTTCGATACTGGTGCATCGCATTCATACATATCAAGGGGATTTGTGGAAAAGTTCAAGTTACCAACCCAAACACTTAGGACACCCCTTTTAGTGAGCTCACCTGGAGCAAAGTACATGGCTAGCAGTTGGCGCACCCAGATACCCCTAATCATTGGCACACATGTATTTCCGTCTGACCTAATTATCTTGGAGTCGCAAGGATTGGATGTGATATTAGGAATGGACTGGATGTCGAAGTATGGAGGAAGTATTGACTGTGCTAGTAAGTCAATTTACCTTACCACCCCGGAGGGAAAAAGGATTAAGTATGTATCTAGGCATGTGCCTAGGAGGAGCCAAGTAAACGCCCTCACGGGAGTTGTACAGGAGGAAGTACCTGTAGTAAAGGATTTTCCGGATGTTTTCCCCGAAGAGTTACCAGGTATGCCATCGGATAGAGACATCGAGTTTTTGATAGAACTATTGCCAGGTACATGGCCGATATCCAAGAGACCCTATCGGATGCCAGCAAATGACCTGGAGGAAATTAAGAAGTAGATCAAAGAGTTGTTGGAGAAAGGTTACATTCGTAGAAGTTCATCACCTTGGGGAGCCCCAGTACTTTCGGTGGAGAAGAAGGATAAATCCCTGAGGATGGTCGTTGATTACCGAGCTCTGAATGAAGTAACGATAAAGAACAAGTATTCCTTACCGATGATTAATGATCTGTTTGATCAGTTACAAGGAGCTAAGGTGTTTTCAAAGATTGATCTACGATCAGGATACCATCAGTTGAAGATCCGAGAGAAGGATATACCAAAGACAGCGTTTACCACGCGGTATGGATTATATGAGTACACGGTCATGTCATTTGGACTGACTAACGCCCCTGCCTATTTCATGAGTATGATGAACAAGGTGTTCATGGAGTATTTGGACAAGTTTGTTGTGGTATTGATGATATTATGATATACTCGAAGAACGAAGAGGAGCATGCGGAACACTTGCGTTTGGTTCTCGAGAAACTCAGGGAACACTAGTTATACACCAAATTCAGCAAGTGTGAGTTTTGGTTGAAAGAAGTTGGATTTCTTGGGCATGTTATATCAGGAGAGGGTATAGCAGTGGATCCCAGTAAGGTTCAGTCGGTCACTGAATGGTTGGCACCCACTTCAGTTGGTGAGATCCGCAGTTTCCTTGGACTCGCAGGATATTATCGGAGATTCATTGAGAATTTTTCCAAGATTGCTAAACCAATGACTGAATTGTTAAAGAAGGATACTAAGTTCAAATGGACGGAGGATTGTGAGACAAGTTTTCAAGAGCTGAAGGAACGATTGACTACAGCCCCAGTGCTGACCTTGCCAGATATACGTAAGGAGTTTCAAGTGTATTGTGACGCCTCTCGCTTGGGACTTGGATGTGTGCTTATGCAGGAAGGAAAAGTTGTTTCGTGTGCCTCATGACAACTGAATCCACACGAGTTGAACTATGCCACACATGATCTGGAGTTAGCAGCCGTAGTGCATGCACTGAAGACCTGGAGACATTATCTTATTGGAAACCGTTGTGATGTGTACACGGATCATAAGAGCTTGAAGTACATTTTCACCCAGAAGGAGTTGAACCTCAGACAGAGGAGATGGTTGGAACTTATAAAGGATTACGATATGAAGCTACACTATCATCCAGGAAAAGCCAACATCGTAGCAGACGCTTTGAGCCGGAAAAGTTATGCTAATGTTCTTGTGAGCAAAGGAATGCCAAAAGAGTTAGCTGCGGAGATCATGGAACTTCGGTTGGAGATTGTTCCAAAAGGCTTTCTTGCAGCAATGGAGGTTCAGTCGACGTTGTTGGACAAGATTCGAGAAGCTCAGAAGGAGGACAAAGAGATTGCTGAGATAAGAGAGAGGATGGGAGAAGGTAAAGCCAAAGGTTTTCGCGAGGATGAGCATGATACCTTGTGGTTGGAGGACCGGATTTATGTGCCCAACAATCCGGAGATCAGGAAGTTGATACTTCAGGAGGCCCATGACTCACCATACTCGATTCATCCCGGAAACACCAAGATGTATTTGGACTTGAAGGAACGTTTCTGGTGGACTGGTATGAAGAAGGATATTGCCGAGTATGTAGCCGTATGTGATGTATGTCAGAGAGTGAAGGCAGAGCATCAGAAACCAGCAGGACTGTTACAGCCTATGCCAATACCCGAATGGAAGTGGGACAAACTTGGTATGGACTTTATTACCGGATTACCCAGAACCAAGGCAGGATATGATTCTATATGGGTAGTTGTGGATCGATTAACTAAAGTAGCTCACTTCATCCCAGTGAAAACAACGTATACAAGTGCAAAGTTGGCCAAGATATATATGACCAGGATCGTATGTTTACATGGAGTTCCGAGGAGCATCGTATCAGATAGAGGAACCCAGTTTACTTCAAAGTTTTGGCATCAGTTACACCAGACTTTGGGTACCCGATTGGAATTCAGTACCGCTTTTCACCCTCAGACAGATGGACAGACAAAAAGAGTCAATCAGATTCTGGAGGACATGCTAAGAGCATGTGCGCTAGATTATGGATCTAGTTGGGATGACAATTTACCATACGCGGAGTTCTCTTATAACAACAGCTACCAGGCCAGTTTCAAGATGGCACCGTTCGAAGCTCCGTATGGACGCCGATGTAGAACACCATTGATGTGGGATGAGGTAGGAGACCGTTAATTGTTTGGACCAGATTTGATCAAGGAATCAGAAGAGAAGGTTAAACTGATCAGAGACAGACTAAAGATTGCTCAGTCCAGATAGAAGAGTTATGCAGATTCAAAACGCAAGGAAGTAACCTATGAAATTGGAGATAGAGCTTATTTACGAGTATCACCTTTGAGGGGAGTAAAACGTTTTGGAGTTAAGGGAAAGTTAGCCCCGAGATTTGTAGGACCGTATCGTATTTTGGGACGGATGGGAGAAGTTGCCTACAAGCTGGAGTTACCTGAAGGGTTGTCAGGAGTTCACGATGTGTTTCACGTATCACAGCTGAAGAAGTGCCATGCTGAGATGGCCGATATACCATTGAATGATACAGTACCTTTGGAGCCGATTCAGCTGGATAATAATCTGACCTATGAGGAGAAGCCAGTAAAGATTCTTGAGTTTGATAGTCGAGTCACTCGCAACAAGGTGATCAAGTTTTGCAAAGTTCAGTGGAGTCATCATACTGAGGAGGAAGCCACCTGGGAGCGAGAAGAGGATATTCGCAAGGACCACCCGCACCTATTTTCTAGCCAACCCGAATCTCGAGGGCGAGATTCATCTTAAGGGGGGTAGGTTTGTAACATCCCAAATTTCCAATTTGGCATGTTATACATAGGTCATCCATGCATATCATATTTTATTGCTTTTTCGTTTGCAATCCTCGAAATCCTAAGCAACTCAAGGACCTTCGGAGAGAGTTGGGGATTTTCCAATTTTCATATTTGAAATTTTTGTCAAATAGTGAAGACGAGGATTTTGATTTTTAATTTTTTTCTCTCCGGAAAATATTTCATTTTAAAATAATAAATGAGGGGAGATAATATGACTTCTCCAAAACAATTGAAATATCGGAGGAAAAATGTTAAAATCATGATTTGGATTTTATTTGAGTTTATTCGGAATTTTATTTGCCCTAGAAAAATTTGCATATTTTAAAAATTGCATTTTAGGGGCCAAGAAAAGTTCATCTTGTTCTAAATATTTTATTTAGACGGAGAAAACTTGGTTTGGAATTTTTAGATTTTTATTTATATTTTTTCAAGGACTTTTCTAGTCGGCGGATTGTTTAAAAAAAACCCTCCGCGCCCGACTGGGCCGAAGGCCCAGCCGAGCAGGCCGGCCCAGCCGCCCGCCGCCGCCGCCTCCTGCGTGT
>NC_057795.1:664073528-664096615 GCF_018294505.1 Triticum aestivum
CCCCCTCACCGCAGTTTTTTTTAAAATAAACCCCTTCGGTTTTTTTTTGAAAAAAACCCTAGTTCATTTTTTATTATAGATCGGTTTTATTCTTCAGTTTATTTATTTAGCGAGTGTTCGCTCGTCTGTTCGTTCTAACGACCGTGTTCATCGTTTAGTTTCTGTTAACGAACGTTCGTTCGTTTAGCCGTTCGTCGTTTTTCTTTTTATCGGATTTATTCCGCAATTTTTCTGATCGCGATTTCTGATCCGATGTTCAAACCTGTTTATCTTTTCGCTCGTTTATCGGAATCGGGTGATTCAAGCGCCTGGAGTTTCATCTCGAAACCTTCTTTCCGAATAATCAACTCAAACAATTTTTTATCTCTGTAAAATTTGACACTAGTTCAGATTAGTTAACAGATCTTGTTTCTTTTGCCGTTTGAGTTTCGTTGCTCCGTTTGATTTGATTCTTTTTGCAAACCGAAGTTCTTAAGTTGAACTCTCCGGTCAAACTCTTTTATTTGGAGTTCTAATTGTGCATCTTTGATTGTTTCTTATGTATGTTATTGTTTGCTTGCGATAGAATTCCCGGAGTGCGAAGCGTGTTACTACGAGTCTCTAGGATTCACGGATCGTCAGCAAGGCAAGTAACATATTGATCATACTCTTTTCATACCCAGTTTTTATGCATTAGGTTCAATCCCCAAACATTGCATGACTAGGATGCCTTTAATATGTGGGTTTTGGGAAGTAGTTGCTGAGGTAGAACCTATTGCCCTGTTTATTATCAAACCTTGCTTATTTTGCCATGCTATGCTCGTAGACGTGGATTGGGTTTGAGTGATTTCCATGACAGATGTGAGATTGTTAAATTAATGGTTTACTTAAGGTGGCAACTTTAATACACATCTGGGTGGATTGAGGCACCTGGGGTATCCAGTGATTTCCTGTTTTATTTTTGGAAATCCCGGGGTTACCGTGTGATTCTCCTATGGACCGCCACCCAGGCTCAAAGGGAACTTAGTCTATTCATGCTAGAAACTTCCGTGTGCAGCCGCAAGCTATTATGGGCTCTAGCATAGTTGAGTAAGTTACGTGAAGCTCTTGAAGAGGTGGATCAGCAGGTAGTGGGTTTGTAGGTTTGGTATGGTCTGCCCGGAGTAGAGAGTTAATGTTTCTGAAAGACTGTGTCTCGGTCATTCGTTTCTCAAACATCATGTAGTGCGAGGAATCAGCGGAGGAGATCGAGTCTTGCGGGGAAAAGTGCGCAAACCTCTGCAGAGTGTACAATCTAATCATGGTTAGCCGTGTCCCCGGTTATGGACAATTCTGAGTATCTAGTACTTGAGTATTCACATGTATCTCAACACTTCTAAATTAATCTTGCTGGGTTGTTAACTATTTTAATTGGGATCATTGAGTTGGGGTTACCTTCTCAAATGATGTTTCAACCACCATGATAGTTAAATTAAAATTTATTCCTTTGTAGTAGGGAAAAATTGGCTTTTCGCAAAACTGTAACCATAGAGCTTTCCACCAGCCAAATATGCATGTAGTGGTAGTATTATTCTATTATTGCTCTTTTGTGTTACATTGCCAGCATATTCCATGTGCTAACCCGTTCTCGGGCTGCAACGTATTATGTTGCAGACTTTTCAGACGAGGAGTAAGGTTCGTAGGTCGTTGCCATGCAGCTCAGCTATGCCGTTGGAGTTGATGGACTCACTTTATCTTCCAAGCCTTCCGTTGTTATCGCATTAGATGGCCTTAAGCCATATTATTGTAATAAGTTCTCTTTTGAGACATTCGATGTAATAAGTGTGTGATTGCTACTCTGTTATAAATCCTTCGAGTATTGTGTGTGTCAGCATTACCGATCCAGGGATGACACGGAAGCACAGAGACTTGACCATCTGAGGTCGGGTCGCTACATGAGTGCTTCTACTGCAAAGGAAATGGTGACTCGAAGCAGAATTGCCCCAAATATTTGGTGGCGAAGAGGGACGGCAAAGTGAACAAAGGTATATTTGATATACAGGTTATTGATGTGTACCTTGCTAGTGTTCATAGTAGCCCATGGGTATTCGATACTTGTTCGGTTGCTAAGATTAGTAACTCGAAACAGGAGTTACAGAATAAATAGAGACTAGTTAAGGATGAAGTGACGATGTATGTTGGAAGTGATTCCAAGATTGATATGATCATCATCGCACACTCCCTATAATTTTGGGATTAGTATTGAACCTAAATAAATGTTATTTGGTGTTTGCATTGAGCATGAATATGATTAGATCATGTTTATTGCAATATGATTATTCATTTAAGACAGAGAATAGTTGTTATTCTATTTACATGAATAAAACCTTCTATGGTCATACACCCAATGTTGATGGTTTATTGAATCTCGATAGTGGTAATACACATATTCATAATATTAATGCCAAAAGATGCAAAGTTGATAATGATAGTTCAACTTATTGTGGCACTACCTTTTGGGTCATATCAGTGTAAAGCGCATGAAGAAACTCCATAAAGATGGACTTTTGGAATCACTTGATTATGAATCATTTGATACTTGCGAACCATGCCTTATGGGCAAGATGACTAAAACTACATTCTCCGGAACAATTGAACGAGATAGTGACTTATTGGAAATAATACATACCGATGTATGTGGTTCAATGAGTGTTGATGCTCGTGGCGGGTATCATTATTTTGTCACCTTCACAGATGATTTAAGCAGATATGGGTATATCTACTTAATGAAACACAAGTCTGAAACATTTGAAAAGTTCAAAGAATTTCAGAGTGAAGTGGAGAATCATCGTAACAAGAAAATAAAAGTTTCTATGATCTGATCGTGGAGGAGAATATTTGAGTTACGAGTTTGGCCTTCATTTAAAACAATGTGGAATAGTTTCATAGCTCATGCCACCTAGAACACCACAACGTAATGGTGTGTTCGAATGTTGTAACCGCACTTTATTGGATATGGTGCGATCTATGATGTCTCTTACCAATTTACCACTATCATTTTGGGGTTATGCATTAGAGACAATTGCATTCACTTTAAATAGGGCACCATCAAAATCCGTTCAGACGACGCCTTATGAACTATGGTTTAGCAAGAAACCAAAGTTGTCGCTTCTTAAAATTTGGCTTGTGATTTTTATGTGAAAAAACTTCAACCTGATAAGCTCGAACCCAAATCGGAGAAGTGCATCTTCATAGGATACCCAAAGGAAACTGTTGGGTACACCTTCTATCACAGATCCGAAGGCAAGATTTTCATTGCTAAAAATGGATCCTTTCTAGAGAAGGAGTTTCTCTCGAAAGAAGTGAGTGGGAGGAAAGTAGAACTTGATGAGGTAATTGTACCTTCTCCCGAATTGGAAAGTAGTTTATCATAGAAATCAATTCCAGTGATTCCTACACCAATTAGTGAGGAAGCTAATGATGATGATCATGAAACTTTAGATCAAGTTACTACAGAACCTCGTAGGTCTTCCAGAGTACGGTCCACACTAGAGTGGTATGGTAATCCTATTCTGGAAGTCATGTTACTAGACCATGATGAACCAACAAACTATGAGGAAGCGATGATGAGCCCAGATTCCGTGAAATGGCTGGAGGCTATGAAATCTGAGATGGGATCCATGTATGAGAATAAAGTATGGACTTTGGTGGACTAGCTCGATGATTGGCAAGCCATAGAAAATAAATGGATCTTCAAAAGGAAGACAGACACTGATAGTAGTGTTACTATCTACAAAACTCGACTTGTCGCAAGAGGTTTTTGACAAGTTCAAGGTGTTGACTACAACGAGATTTTCTCAATTGTAGCGATGCTTAAATCTGTCCAAAACATGTTAGAAGTTGCCATATTTTATGAAATCTGGTAGATGGATGTAAAAACTACATTCTTGAATGGATTTCTGGAAGAAGAGTTGTATATGATGCAAGAAGAAGGTTTTGTCGATCCAAAGGGTGCTAACAAAGTGTGCAAGCTCTAGCGATCCATTTATGGACTGGTGCAAGCCTCTCTGAGTTGGAATAAATGCTTTGATAGTGTGATCAAAGCATATGGTTTTTTAAAGACTTTTAGAGAAGTCTGTATTTACAAGAAAGTGAGTGGGAGCTCTATAGCATTTCTAATATTATATGTGGATGATATATTGTTGATTGGAAATGATATAGAATTTCTGGATAACATAAAGGGATACTTGAATAAGAGTTTTTCAATGAAAGACCTCGGTGAAGCTACTTACACATTGGGCATCAAGATCTATAGAGACAGATCAAGACGCTTAATTGGACTTTCACAAAGCACATACCTTGATAAAGTTTTTGAAAAAAGTTCAAAATGGATCAGTTAAAGAAAGGGTTCTTGCCTGTGTTACAAGGTGTAAAGTTGAGTAAGACTCAAAGCCCGACCACAGCAGAAGATAGAAAGAGAATGAAAGTCATTCCCTATGCCTCAATCATAGGTTATATAAAGTATGATATGATGTGTACCAGACCTATTGTGTACCTTGCCATGATTTTGGCAAGGGGGTACAATAGTGATCTAGGAGTAGATCACTGGATAGCGGTCAAAATTATCCTTAGTGAGGACTAAGGAAATATTTCTTGGTTATGGAAGTGGTAAAGAGTTCGTCGTAAAGAGTTACATCGATGCAAGCTTTTACACCGATCCAGATGACTCTGAGTCTCAATCTGGATACATATTGAAAGTGGGAGCAATTAGCTAAAGTAGCTCCATGCAGAGCATTGTAGACATAGAATATTTGCAAAATACATATGGCTTTGAATGTGACAGACCCATTGACTAAACTTCTCTCACAAGCAAAACATGATCACACCTTAGTACTCTTTGGGTGTTAATATCATAGCAATGTGAACTAGATTATTGACTCTAGTAAACCCTTTGGTTTTTGGTTACATGGCGATGTGAACTATGGGTGTTAATCACATACAGATGTGAACTATTGATGTTAAATCATATGGCGATGTGAACTAGATTATTGACTCTAGTGAAAGTGGGAACTAAAGGAAATATCCCTAGAGGCAATAATAAAGTTGTTATTTATATTTCCTTATATCATGATAACTTTTTTATTATTCATGCTAGAATTGTATTAACCAGAAACTTAGTACATGTGTGAATACATAGACAAAACATAGTGTCCCTAGTATGCCTCTACTTGACTAGCTCGTTAATCAGAGATGGTTATGTTTCCTAACCATAGAAATGTGTTGTCATTTGATGAACGGGATCGCATCATTAGGAGAATGATGTGATGGACAAGACCAATCCGTTAGCTTAGCATTATGATCGTTACAGTTTCATTGCTACTGCTTTCTTCATGACTTATAAACGTTCCTCAGACTATGAGATTATGCGACTCCTAAATACCGGAGGAACACCTTGTGTGCTATCAAACATCACAACGTAATTGGGTGATTATAAAGATGCTCTACAGGTGCCTCCGAAGGTGTTTGTTGGGTTGGCATAGAACGAGATTAGAATTTGTCACTTCGTGTATCGGAGAGGTATCTCTGGGCCCTCTCGGCAATGCTCATCATTATAAGCCTTACAAGCAATGTGACTAATGAGTTAGTTGCAGGATGAAGCATTACGGAACGATAAAGAGACTTTTCGATCATGAGATTGAACTAGGTATGATGATACCGATGATCGAATCTCGGGCAAGTAACATGCCGATGACAAAGGGAACAACGTATGTTGTTATGTGGTTTGACCGATAAAGATCTTCATAGAATATGTAGGACCCAATATGAGCATCCAGATTCCGCTATTGGTTATTGATCGGAGATGTGTCTCGATCATATCTACATAGTTCTCGAACCTGTAGAGTCCACATGCTTAACATTCGATGATAATTTGTATTATGAGTTATGTGTTTTGATGACCGAAGTTTGTTCAGAGTCCCGGATGAGATCACGAACGTGACAAGGAGTCTCCAAATGGTCGAGACATAAAAATTCATATATTGGAAGGCTATATTCGGACATCGGAAAGGTGCCGAGTGATTCGGGTATTTTTCGAAGTACCGGGGAGTTACGGGAATTCATCGGGAGAAGTAATGGGCCTTATTAGGCCATACGGGAAAGGAGGCAGACCAAGGGGAGGTTCCCCCCATGGGTCCGAATTGGACTAGGGGAAGGGGTGGCGCCCCCCTTGCCCTTTCCCACTCCCCCTCTCTTTCCCTCTTTCCTTCTCTCCTACTCTGAAAGGAAAGGGATTCCTACTAGGACTTGGAGGTCCTAGTAGGACTCCAACTCTTGGCGCACCCCTAGGGGGTGGCCTCTCTCCCTCCCTCCTTTATATACGTGGGCAGGGGGCACCCCAAAGACACACCAAATTTTGCCTTAGCCGTGTGCGGTGCCCCCCTCCATAGTAACACACCTCAATCATATCGCTGTAGTGCTTAGGCGAAGCCTTGCGCCGGTAACATCATCATCACCATCGCCACCCCATTGTGCTGACGGAACTCGCCCTCGTCCTCAACTGGATCAAGAGCACGAGGGACGTCATCGAGCTGAACGTGTGCTGAACGCCGAGGTGCCGTACATTCGGTACTTGGATCGGTTGGATCGTGACGACGTTCGACTACATCAACCACGTTACTAAATGCTTCCGCGTTCAGTCTACGAGGGTACATGGACACACTCTCCCCTCTCGTTGCTATGCATCTCCTAGATAGATCTTGCGTGATCGTAGGATTTTTTTTGAAATTACTGCGTTACCTAACATAAAACACACTAGGGGGTCGCCGTTAGGTGATGACTATTTGGTGCAAGATGGCTATCTCTTAAAAAACCATTTGTGCACTCCAAGAAGTTCTCTACATGACAATCTGGTTAGAGCTCCATTCATGTGATCTTAGTGGCCATGTTGGACGCGACAAGATTATCGTTAACTTAGAGGCTCGTTACGTTGGCCACAATTAAAGAGAGATGCATGCTGGAAAGTTTATTCAGCGATGCCCCATATGTCAAACCTACAAAGGCCAATTTCAAAACAAAGGGTTATACATGCCTTTGTCTATTCCTATTGCTCCATGGGAGGAAATCTCTATGTACTTCATCTTGGGCTTGCCAAGAACAAGACGAGGGAGTGATGTTGTGTTTGTCGTGGTGGACAAATTCTCTAAGATAGCTCATTTCATCCCAAGCCCCAAGACTACGGATGCTCATCATGTAGCAAACATATTGTTTTGAGAAGTGGTAGGACTTCATGGAGTTCCAAGGTCCATCGTCCTAGACCGTGATAGCATGTTTCCTACTGCATTTTGGCTCACTTTGTGGAAGCAATCCAACATTGAATTGAAATTTTTCTAGTACGTCCCATCCATAAACAGATGGACAAACAGAAGTGGTGAACAAGTTTTGGGTAATATGATCCATTGCACTTGTGGAGAAAGAAAGGAGCAATGGGATTCGGCTTTCTCTTGCAAAGTTCTCCGACAATAACTCCAAGCATAGATCCAAAGGAAGGAGTCATTTTTCCATTCTCTACAATGAAGTTTCAACACATGTGGTGGACCTGGTGAAGCTACTATCAGAAACTCAAAATCAACATTGTCCCGTGCTGATAATTACACCGAACTATTTGAAAGATTTGTAGTGTTTTGGAGGCACAAAATCAGAAATATAAACAAGTTGCAGATTGAAAATGCAGGCCAAAATCATTTCAAAAAGAGAGGTTGTCTTTAGGTGCTAAAGGGAAGCTTAGGCAATGAAAGTATGGGCCCTTCTCTATCATGAGGAAGATAAATGAAAATGCTGATGTGATAGATCTTCCAAGTGACATGGGTATATCCATCACTTTCAATGTTGCAGACTTGACCCTCTACCATCCAGAAGAAGCGCTCTATAAAGATAACTCGAGGGAGAATGATGAGGAACAATAGATGAGGAAAATGAAAAAATAATATCACATGCCAGATCTGTTTGGATACTTTTAGATACTTCCACTCCAGTGTAGTATTTTTTTCTTTTCTATACCCCGCCTACTATTTCTAGAGTTCTATAGTTATAAGTAGCTTTGAGTATAATGGTAAATCCTAAACAATGTTTTCTAGTGTGTTCTAGCTATAAGTATAATTACGTGGAGGCTTCCCATAGCCCTATTATTAGAGGTCTTCACCTCTAGTTTGTAAGCAGATTATGTACCCCACTATCTATAATAGAACTTGGTGTTCTTATCTAAGATCTTGGAGTAGATCTTGTACTCCAGGAGTTCTTGTGCTCTTGATCTTGCCACATTGGCCTACATTTGCCTCTAGAGTGATATCTAGCACAACACGTTGAAGTAGTTACTTCAACTCTAGTGTTGTACATTTTGTAGCAGCAAGGTGGAGTTGCTCCTCCACAACCTTATGCTGCTTCAGCTTCTACTCCTTGAGGTCTGCCAGCTACATCACACCTTTCATGTGAGTCATCTCAAGAAGCATATGGGACCTGCAGCTGTTCCTAACCCCAACTTACCTTTGTTGAACCCGGACGACACAATACTAATCGAATCATAAGCTGTGTTGGGTTGCAAGATGGCCCCTCATGCACAAGGTAGCATCAACATTCCTGTCGTCCAGTGTCTCATCTGGTGGAAGAATTTTCCGCAAGAGCAAGCAGCTTGTTAGGATTCTACATTTATTCATAAAGTGTTTCCACAGTTTCAGACTTGAGGACAAGTTCAATCTCAAGGCACGGGAATTATCATGACACTGAAGCATTATTTTCAAACTCAGTCGTTGGATAAAGATGAGGCACCGAACATGTCAACATAATGCTTTGCTAGGATGATCCCCACTGGCAGTCGTCCATTGTCGATCATGCGACAACCGTTAGATTGTCATTTGAGGCAACTCATCTTTATTGTTGCAGACCCTTTTAATATTCATCCCCTTTGCTTTCATCTCTACTTGTACCTATAAAATTGGACTATATAAGCCCCTGTTTAGGGCCAGCTTAGGTAGTTTGTTTTGTTAGGGTTCCCCCTAGGCCATCATTGTTCATGTGCTGGCGAGAACTCCTCTGTAATCCCTCTTTGATAAGCAACCCATCCCTCCAAAAGGGGCTAGTTCGAGTAATCTTGATAACTGAAGTTCATGTTTGACTGAATCTTAGTGTTGGTCATGTCGGGGTTTATCAAAAATGTGGATAATTTTCTCTCAAGAGTGCATATCAACTCGATTGAGAGGGAATCATGCATATCCAGAACATTGGGGAATCAAGCTCAAGACCGGAGGATCACAGATTGGAACCTCATTAGGAAGGGAATTCTCCAAACAAGTAGGTACATGTCGTGTGTGTGCTATGGAGGATGAGGACGCTTAATCGCTTATCATGCAATGCTGAGAAGCCCACATGTGCGTCGGCTTTGGCAAGCTATGTGTGAATGTTGGGATCTCCCTCCTAGTGAGATGCTCCGTGACTCTAAAATGGAGTTATTTCTCCGCCTGCTACACAATTTTCCCGAGGTGCATCGCCTAAGGGTTTTCATGCTGCTATGGCGTGCGTAGCATGCGAGAAACGAGGTCACGCATGATTAGGCACTGCCAGCAATGAAAGTTTCAAGGTGTTTTCTCTGTAGCTATGTTGATCCACTTCTCCTAATCCATCAGTATCCGCATGCGGATATAAGTAAAGGGAAACTTGTCATCAACCATGACAGTTGCAAATTTATGGGGAAGCCTTTACATGGCCGTGCCCGCCAAGCAATGGGAGCCTCCCCTGATAAACTGGTACCGACTCTGTGTGGACGGGTCCTTCATTGCAAAAACCGGCGAGTATGGAGCTAGGATGATACTTCGAGACCATGAAAGACGTGTAATGTTTGCTGCTTGTAGTTGGCTTTTCAACTGCCCCAGATGTGCTGGAAGCTGAAATCTCTGCTTGTGAGGAAGGCCTCCGCTTGATCTGCAATGGTCACATAAGATCATCATCCTTTGTATTGATATCTCGGAGGCTTCCTCCCTCGTCAAGGGCGTGGAGTCTTAACAACTCCTGCTACGCCAATCTGGTAAAGGACATCATGAATGTGACGAATGGAGATAGGGAAGTGAAGAATTGAACAAGGCTATAGGTGCATCCTTCGCATGCAAATTTGGGTGGGCTTGGGGCACATAGTGATGGATTATGGATGGGCTTAGGCCCATATAAGACACTAATCCCTGGTTAATCTTGAGGCCCATGTATGAGATGGCAGGTGGTGGGAAGTTTAGTCCCACCTTGCTAGTTGAGGAGAGTTGAGACCCCTTTATAAGGGCTGCTCTACCACTTGCCATTGTGAGCTTGGGAAGAGGAGTGGTACACGCGCGCTCCTCCTCCTCCAACGCTCGCCTCGCCACGCCTCGTCACAACACGCGCGCGCAGCGGGTTGCGGGAATAAGCCGAGCCGAAGCTTATTTTTGCCGCTCAGGAACGAATTAATTAAGACGTTGGACTGTAGGCTGACTTGCCTTGCCGGGAGTGCGACCCTTCTCCGACTCCCTTGCCGGGAATGCGTCGACTCGGTCGTGGGCCTCCACCAGGCCCACGACTTTCTCCCTGACGGTCTATATAAGAAGGCTCTGCCCAATGGAGTGACCTAGTTCGGTTCACTCACTCCCTCTCGCGTAACCTAGCCGTCATCTACTGTTCCTTGCTCTATGCTGCCTCCGGCGAGCCCATCCCGATGACCGCGTGCATGGTTGGTCGGGAGAGCAGGTGCCTCCGGAACCCTGTCGTTCGAGATCCTGCCCGGGAGAATGGCAATAAGGTTTTTGGGGCGCGTCTCAGCGCGACTGCTCCCGATCCTTCCCTAGATCCGTCAGCCTCTACTTCCACTACTTCCCCTACATCAACACCATGGCCGACGATGTCGCCGCCAAGAAGAAGGCCATGGGCGAAGCCGAGGCGGCTGTTGCCGCCGTCATGTTGGCCTGGCCAACTGGAGGGTATGATCTGTTCATCCCTCATTTACTAGTGTTTGTGCTAGCCGTATATGTGCTGCTCATAGATGGTTTGCTTCTATGTTCTGTACATGCTAGTATGCTTAGGAATCGGTATGAGATGCATACCGTATTTGCTATGCTTACTATTTACTCGTGGATTAGTCTAATTGGAAAAGTGCTAATATTTCGAACAATCCAAAAACCTTATTCTAGGCACTTTTCGATTCAAGGCTTTGCTGCGACACTGAAACCGGAAAAGTTTACTGGGACGCATTTTAAGCGTTGGTAGACAAGGACCGCCTTGTGGCTCACATCAATGAACGTGTTCTGGGTTGGTGTTGTGTCTCCCACATAAATGATTGTTCCTGAATAGGAAAAGGCGTTTAGGGAGGCAACCACCATCTTTGTGGGATCCATTCTTACTGTGATCGGAGACAAGTTGGTTGACACATATCTCTATATGTGTGTTGCCAAAAACTTGTGGGATGCGCTCGAAGCTAAGTTCGGCGCAACCGATGCTGGGAGCAAACTGTATGCCATGGAGCAGTTCCATGATTACGGGATGGTTGATAATCGTTCTGTATTGGACCAGGCTCATGAGATACAGTGCATCGCTAAGGAGTTGGAGCTCCTGAAGTGTGAGTTACCGGACAAATTTGTCGCGGGTTGCATTATTGCAAAACTCCCTCCTGGATGGAGGAACTTTGCTACTTCTCTCAAGCACTTGAGACGTGAATTCTCTGTTGAGGATGTCCTCGGTAATCTCATTGTTGAGCAGAACTCGAGAGCAAAGGACTCACACGTGAAAGGGGCAGAGGGTTCTTCTAGTGCCAATGTGGTACAGAAGAACTTCCAGAAGTTCAAGGGAAAGAACTCTGTCCAGCAGAATACTACCTTTAAGAAGAAGGGTAAGAAGAAAGAGGAAAAGAGAGATGGCTACTTTATTCGCGGTTCAAAGGAACACTGGGAAAACAAGTGCCCAAACAAGTATAAGAAGTCAGGACAGGACTCCAAGTCTGTTAATGTCACTCTGAGCAACAATGATGCGGCATCTAGGTATGGTAATCTGTTTACCATACTTTCAGTTTGTCAGTCCACCGATTGGTGGGTTGACACTAGGGCCAATATTCATGTGTGTGCTGATGTGTCTTTGTTTTCTTCTTACCAGGTCGCACGAGATTGTTCCGTCCTGATGGGGAATGACTCGCATGCTTCTGTTCATGGTGTTGGCATGGTAGATCTGAAGTTTACTTCGGGAAAGATTGTGCAACTGAAGAACATGCAGCATGTCCCCACCATCAAGAAGAATATCATTAGTGGCTCCCTTCTATGTAAAGAAGGGTTTACGTTAGTATTTGAGTCTAACAAAGTAGCCATATCTCGGTATGGACTATTTGTCGGAAAAGGATATGATTGTGGTGGCTTGTTCCGCCTTTCCCTGGAGGATTTCTCTAATAAAGTCATGAACCAAATTCATTCTAATGTGAACGAATCTGAGGTTTGGCATTCACATCTTTGTCACATAAATTTTGGTTGTATGACACGGCTAGCTAAAATGTAGTTAATCCTGAGTTTCACTTTAGCCAAAGGCTCTAAGTGCCATGAGTGTGTGCAAGCTAAGCAACCTCGTGAGCCTCACAAGCTTGTGAAGGAGAGACACTTGGCACCGTTAGAGCTCATACATTCAGATCTCTATGAGATGAATGGTGTGTTGACTAAAGGTGGAAAGAAATACTTCATGACTTTGATTGATGATTCCACTAGATTCTGCTATGTCTATTTGTTAAATACCAAGGATGAGGCTCTACACTACTTTAAAGTCTATAAGGCTAAAGTTGAGAACCAACTTGAGAAGAAAATAAAACGAGTTCGGTCGGATCATGGTGGAGAGTACTTTTCTACTGAGTTTGATTTATTCTGTGCGGAACATGGTATTATTCCTGAGAGGACGCCTCCCTACTCACCGTAGTCAAACGGGGTTGCCGAACGGAAAAAATCATACTCTAACTGATTTGGTTAGCGCCATGTTAGATACATCAGGTTTATCCAAGGCATGGTGGGGGAGGTTGTATTGCCATCATGTCATGTCCTGAATAAAGTTCCCACAAAGGATAATGAAACTACTCCCTATGAGCAATGGGAAAAGAAAAGAACTACACTCTCTTACTTACGCACTTGGAGCTATTTGGCGAAAGTCAACGTGCCGATAGTGCAAGTTGGGACCAAATACTATGGATTGCGTTTTTCTTGGCTATGCCAAGCATAGTGTTGGCTATAGATTTCTAGTGGTGAAATCTGATGTACACGACGTGAAGGTCGGCACGATCATGGAGTCTAGGGACGCTACATTCTTTGAGGATATTTTCCCCATGAGAGATATGCAAAGTACTTCTAGACTAGAATCAGATGAGACTCCTGAACCTGCCATTCCGATGGAATATTATGAACATAAAAGTGATGAGAGTTCCACGGAGGATGACGAGGAAGCTCCTGTTAGGAGCAAGAGACAAAGGAATGCAAAGTCTTTTGGTGATGATTTCTTCGTGTACCTCGTGGATGATGTCACTCCCAGTTCCATTTCAGAAGCTTATGCATCTACGATGCTGACTATAGGAAGGATGTGGTCCGTAGCGAGATGGATTCCATCTTGGCTAACGGGACATGGGAGATCACTGATCGTCCTTATGGTTGTCAACCACTAGGATGTAAGTGGGTGTTCAAGAAGAAGCTTAGGCCCGATGGTACTGTTGAGAAGTACAAGGCTACGCTTGTGGCCAAGGGTTATACCCAGAAAGAAGTAGAGGATTTCTTCGACACTTACTCACCTATGGCTAGACTGACAACCATTCGAGTGTTACTCACTTTGGCTGCCTCGCATGGTCTTCTCGTTCACCAGATGGACATTAAGACGACTTTCCTTGACGGAGAGCTAGACGAGGAAATTTACATGCAATAGCCAGATGGCTTTGTAGTAAATGGTCAGGAAAGAAAGATGTGCAAGATAGTGAAATCCTTGTATGGCCTGAAACAAGCGCCTAAGCAATGGCATGAGAAGTTCAACACTACTCTGACATCTGTTGGCTTTGTTGTTAATGAAGCTGACAAATGTGTATACTATCGCTATGGTGGGGGCGAAGGAGTTATACTCTGTCTGTATGTCGATGACATACTGATATTTGGGACCCACCTCAAGGTCATTAAGGAGGTGAAGGCTTTTCTATCTCATAACTTTGAGATGAAAGACCTGGGAGTGGCTGATGTTATCTTGACCATCAATCTACTAAGAAATTATGAGGGTGGAATTACACTTTTGCAATCCCACTATGTTCAGAAGATTTTGAGCCGTTTTGGATATTCAGACTGCAAACCTTCTGCAACACCATATGGTCCTAGCGTGCGGATTCGAAAGTTCGAAGGCACGGTTGTAGATCAATTGAGATATTCTCAAGTGGTTGGTTCACTGATGTACCTAGCATGTGCTACTCGTCTTGACATCTCATTTGATGTGTGCAAACCGAGCCGGTTTGTTTCCAATCCAGGAGATGTGCATTGGCATGTTGTTGAGTGAGTGATGTGTTACTTGCAAGGTACTGTGAACTATGGAATTCACTATTCTAGGTACCTGATGGTACTTGAGGGGTATAGCGATTCGAATTGGATATCTGATGCTGATGAGATGAAAGCCACAAGTGGACATGTCTTCACAATTGGTGGTGGTGCTGTTTCCTGGAAGTCTTGCAAGCAGACAATCTTAACCAGATCAACTATGGAAGCAGAACTCACAGCATTAGACACATCCTGCGTCGAAGCAGAATGGCTTTGAGAGCTTTTGATGGATTTATCAGTGGTTGATAAACCAGTGCCGACTATCCTTATGAACTGTGACAATCAAACGGTGATTGCCAAGGCTAAGAGTTCAAAGGACAACATGAAATCCACAAAGCACATAAGAAGAAGATTGAAATCTGTTAGAAAATCAAGAAACTCTGGAGTAATGGCATTGGATTATATCTAGACGGCTAAGAATCTGGCAGACCCTTTTACTAAAGGGCTATCACAGATTGTGATAGAAAATGCATCGAAGGAGATGGGTATGAGTCCCACGTAAGTTGCCATGGAGGTAACCCAACCTATGTGATCAGAGATCCCGTGAATTAGGACCTGGGAAAACAATCCAACGGTCAACTGAGGAGAGTATCCTTAATTACCTCACTCCATTGGAGATGCAATAATACTCTCAATTCTGTAAGGCAGGCTGACTATCGTCTTAATGTGTTCCAAAGCTTATGTAAGCAAGATGCTAACCTACACAGCATTCTTTGGAGGAACACACCTATGTGAGCCCAACTACTGGTCAGAGTCTATGAGATTGGGTGATCTCTAGGAAGCTCATGAGAAGGTACGGAGTATGACTAATAAGCTCCACCCGTGGGGTTTAGCCTTCGGCATCCACGTATCAGCTGACAATAGGTGAAACTTCTACACGCCAAACTGACAATTCAAGGCATAGTCCATTGTTCAGTTGTGAAGAAGTCTAATCCTGTTGCTCTAGGTGGAAGTTCAACTTAACAGTCTCCAATGAAATTTCTGATATATCAAACATTGATTGGAACAGTTGACAATATTATGTGCCTTGAGATCTGGTGGGGGGTTGACGGATTATGGTTGGGCTTAGGCCCCTATAAGACACTCATCCCTAGTTAATCTTGAGGCCCATGTATGAGATGGCAGGTGGTGGGAAGTTTAGTCCCACCTTGCTAGTTGAGGAGAGTTGAGACCCCTTTATAAGGGCTGCTCTACCACTTGCCATTAGGAGCTTGGGAAAAGGAGTGGTACACGCGCGCTCCTCCTCCTCCGCCGCCCGCCTCACCACGCCTCGCCTCGCCTCGTCATGATGCGCGTGCCGCGGGATGCGGGAATGAGCCGAGTTGAATGTTATTTTTGCCGCTCAGGAATGAATTAATTAATCAGGGATTAATTAACGAGTCGCTAACAGGAGGGCCACTGTCTGAGACGTTGGACTATGGGTTGACTTGCCTTGCCAGGAGTGCAACCCTTCTCTGACTCCCTTGCCAGGAGTGCGTCGACTCGGTCGTGGGCCTCCGCCAGGCCCACGACTTTCTCCCCGACGGACTATATAAGAAGGCTCTGCCCAGTGGAGTGACCTAGTTTGGTTCACTCACTCCCTCTCGCGTAACCTAGCCGTCATCTACTATTCCTTGCTCTGTGCTGCCTCCGGCGAGCCCATTTAGACGACCGCGTGCATGGTTGGTCGGAGAGCAGGTGCCTCCAGAACCCTGCCATTTGAGATCCTGCCCGGGAGAACGGCAATAAGGTTTTTGGGGAGCATCTCGGCGCGACTGTTCCTGATCCTTCCCTAGCTCTGTCAGCCTCTGCTTCCACTACTTCCCCTGCATCAACACCATGGTCGACGACGCTGCCGCCAAGAAGAAGGCCACAGACGAAGCCGAGGCGGCCGCCGCTGCCGCCGCATTGGCCTGGCCAACTGGAGGGTATGATCTGTTCATCCCTCATTTACTAGTGTTTGTGCTAGCCGTATATGTGCTGCTCATAGATGGTTTCCTTCTATGTTCTGTACGTGCTAGTATGCTTAGGAATCGGTATGAGATGCATACCGTACTTGCCATGCTTACTGTTTACTCATGGATTAGTCTAATTGGAAAAGTGCTAATATTTCCAACAATCCAAAAACTTTATTCTACGCACTTTTCAATTCAAGGCTTTGCTGCGACACTGAAACCGGAAAAGTTTACTAGGACGCATTTTAAGCGTTGGCAGACAAGGACCACCTTGTGGCTCACAGCGATGAACGTGTTCTGGGTTGGTGTTGTGTCTCCCGCAGAAACGATTGTTCCACAACAGGAAAAGGCATTTAGGGAGGCAACCACCATCTTTGTGGGAGCCATTCTTACTGTGATCGGAGACAAGTTGGTTGACGCATATCTCCATATGTGTGTTGCCAAAAACTTGTGGGATGCGCTCGAAGCTAAGTTCGGTGCAACCGATCACTACAAAAAAATACACTTCCGTGATGATACGTGTTTGTCACTGTAGGTCGCGTTTTTTGTCATGCATGTACATCCATGACGATTTTATGACAGAATCAAGATAGTCATACATGTGCTGTCGTAGAAGTGTTCCATGACATTACCAAAATTATCATCACGGAAGTGTCCACTTCCATGACGATAAATCGCGCGTCACAGAAGTGCTTTTGTCAAGGGTGACCGACACGTGGCATCCACCGTAATGGAACACCGTTAAGCTATCCGGTCCGGCTTTGGATCCGATAACTCGTTAACAGCCCGGACGAATGGGGATTTTCCACGTGTAAAATCATCATTGGCCACAGGAAACACGTGTTGCCTCACCGTTGGGACAGATGTCATCCACTCATTGGACAGGAGGCGCCGATGATAGGTCGACATGTGGCACGGCCCAACAATGGCCCATTCTGGTGAAAAAGGCCGGCCTAGTAAAAATTAGCAGGCCGGCCCATATAAGGCCTACTTGTGTCAGGTGGATTTAAGCCCACGGCCCATACGAGATGTGCCAATTCGGCCCGTCAACGACCCATTAAAGATTTGACACCATTGCAGCCCATCGTCAGTTCCCGTTAACAGCCCGCTATATATTTGGGCTCAATATCGGCCCGATGAGATTTCGGCCTATTAACGGCCCTTCAATGGATGGGCCAATTTTCAGGATGTACATCTTTCGGCCTTTTAGCGACCCATTTAAATGTTGGGCTAATTTCCGGCCCGGTCTCTTTCAGCCTGTTGACGGCCCATAAATCAGATGGGCCATTTGTAGTCGGACCTGAGTTTCGGCCTTTTAGCGACCCATTTAAGTGTTGGGCCAATTTCCGGCCCGATGTCTCTTTCAGCCTGTTGACGGCCCATAAATCAGTTGGGCCATTTGTAGTCTGACCTGAGTTTTGGCCTTTTAGCGACCCATTTCAGTGTTGGGCCAATTAGCGGCCTTGTGTGCCT
The DNA here is from genome assembly GCF_018294505.1 of Triticum aestivum. Taxonomy (NCBI): domain Eukaryota; kingdom Viridiplantae; phylum Streptophyta; class Magnoliopsida; order Poales; family Poaceae; genus Triticum; species Triticum aestivum. Next base: position 664,091,485 of record NC_057795.1, read on the forward strand.
TTCGGCTTGTTAGCGGACCATAAATGAGTTGGGCCATTTGTAGTCGGACCTTAGTTTTGGCCTTTTAACGGCCCATGCCCTTCATGGTCCAATACCAGCCCGGTTTCTCTTTCGACCTGCTAAAGGCCCACAACATAGTTGGGCCATTTACAATACGACCTGACTTTCGGCCTCTTAGTGGCCCATGCTCTTCATGGTCCAGTACAAGCCCGCTGTCTCTTACGGCCTGCTAAAGGCCTACAGTATAGTTGGGCCATATGTAGCCCAAACTTAGTAACGGCCTGTTAACGGACCGTGGAATCAATTGGGCCCACCTTTTGCCCGCTTTGATGTCGGCCTATTAATGACCAGGGAGGTAAGAGGGCCGACCATTAACTTTCGGCCCATTAACTTAATGGGCCCACTAAAGTTCATACATGTCTTTAGGCCAAATTAGATAATTTGAGCCCATTACGACGAGCAATTATGCACAGGACCAAAACCGATCAAGCAAAGGTATATAGGGAATAAGGTTGCACATCCAGCATATATTACATGAAATTACATCCGCTGGGCAATCAAAGATTGATGCCAGTGCAAATAAATGAGCAGAACCTAACCATCTACAACGTCACAATCTGCAACCTCAGCACAGATGACGCCCATAAGCATGTGGGCAAGTTCTTGCTGCTTTGTTACACTGTCTCTGGAAACATTGACCAGTTGTTGTGTCGCACGACTCTGCGCCTCTGATTCATCCACCATTTCCATCATTGCTTCAGCCATTAATTTGTTCACAAACATACATTTATTCTGTTGCATTCGAGACAGAGGATATTGAACAGATTCAGATGGCGATTTTGGCAGGCTTGTATTATTGATAGTGGAGAGTGTCTCGACCACTGCATCATAACATAAATTAGGAGGGGAACCAAACAGATTAATCATGAGTTATTGCCATATTACCTGGCCTAGATTTATTGGGAAAAAGCAATGGGGTTGCCTTGCTGTTTTCAAAGTTTGTCTTCTTATCTTTAGCAGCCTGCATCAAATTAACACACTAGCATTGCTATCATTGGCCAAGTCAGATAATTGGAAAGTAACATTGACACAACAAATGTTTGGGAAACTAGCCTACACCAAATTAACACAATATGGTACAGCTATCATCAGCCAGGTAAGGTAATACGAAAGCAACATTGACACAATGAATGAATGGGCAACCAGAGAAGCACTACAATTCAGTAATGTGTGTGATATGAGATAGTACACTCATGTAGCTCAGTATGCAAAACTACCAGGCAGTTTCCTTACAAAAATCAACATTGGCACCTTTAATATTTTTCTACAACTAATTTTAGATCATATAAAGGTTAGATTCACGCCGATTAACAAAATACATGCTGATGTAAAAATATAGTGATATACAACATGTACTTACATCAGCATTGGAGCACAGAGAATCCCCGCCAGATATTTTCCTCGAATACGATCCCAATGGAGGAAGTCTTCTATCGTTTAACCTTATTTTCTAAAAGAGAGATGGGTAAGAAACATGTAGAAAATATTATCAGAATGCTATAAAATTTCATGATGCGAAGATACACACACGCTTCTTAGAATGGAGTTGATATTCTTTTGCTGGACTGGAGCGGACTAGTTCTTTGGCCACTGGAATTTGCTTATATCAGTGGGAGTTGGGTTTCCCTGTGCTGGAGTAGTTTCTATGAAAAATGGAGTTGGTTTATTATCTCCTAGCATTTGGATCTTTTGCAAGGACCTGGTTTGTAACCCTTCAGATTCTAACATAGCCGTCTTCCCCTTGCATGCTTTATATAGAAGAATGGTGCTTCAGTTATAAAACATGCTACAGCAGAGATGGAATAGGTACTGAAGAATAGAAAGGCATGACATATTGACATGTATTTCTTCCATCCGGAAATAAATGGATGGGTCTAGGCATATTTCAGTTCTAGTTACATCCAGTTTTATCCATTTCTATGACATGTAATCCAGACGGAGGGAGTCTGATGTAAGAGCTAGGGATACGAGAGGACAACACAGTAAAAAACACTGAAACCCCACTGCAGAACCAAAGTATTCAAACCCACTGATATGAGATAGTACACTCATGCAGCTTAGGATGCAAAACTACCAGGCAGTTTTCCTTACAAAAATCAACATTGTGGCCTTTAATCATACATTTTGCTACAACTAAATTTGGATCAGATAAAGGTTGGATTCACACCGATTAACAAAATACATGCTGATGTAAAAGTATAGTGATATACAACAAGTACTTACATCTGCATTGGAGCACAGAGAATTCCTGCAAGAATCTTTCCTCACATACGATACCAGTGCAGAAATTCTTCTATATGTTAAGCTTATTTTCTAAAAGAGAGATGGGTAAGAAACATGTAGAAAATATGATCAGCATGCTATAAAATTTCATGATGCAAGGATACGCACATGCTTCTTAGAATGGAGTTGACATATTTTTGCTGGACTGGAGCGGACTAGTTCTTTGGCCACTGGAATCTGCTTATTATCAGTAGGAGTTGGGTTTCTCTGTGCTGGAGCAGTATCTATAAAAACTGGAGTTGGTTTATTATCTCCTGGCGTTTGGATCTTTTGCAAAGGCCTTGTTTGTAACCCTTCAGATTCTAACATAGTCGTCTTCCCCTTGCATGCCTTGTATAGAAGAATGGTGCTTTAATTATAAAACATGCTACAACAGAGAGATGGAATAGGTACTGAATAATAGAAAGGCATGACATATTAACATGTATTCCCTCCATCCGAAAAAAATGGATGGGTCTAGGTGTATTTCAGTTCTAGATACATCCTTTTTTATCCATTTCGGCAACATGTAATCCGTATGGAGGGAGTATGGTGTAAGAGCTAGGGATACGACAGGACAACACAACAAAAAACACTAGTTGAATGTGAAATTGTATGCTAGCGGAATACGTACAGAAAAAACTAAGGCAACATACACGTGTATGATTGGGAAACTAAGATGGCATTGCAACAGAGCACTAGAACATCACTTCAATGTAAAAAAACATGGTATGGTAGACAGATGAAGTACATACTGATGAATAACAATGCATAAGATATTCATAAGCATGATGTCCAAATTAAGCAGATGGCATTGCGATAGAGTAGAATGACAATACTTGAATTGGAAAACATGTTATCATGAATGGAATAGGTACTGAAAAACAGGAAGGCATGACATATTTACATGCATGATCAGCATGCTAAGCACATGGCATTGCAACAGAGTAGATACACTCTAGGACATTATATGCATGTTGTACCCATATCACAGGCCAAGTTAGAGCAAGGACCTTGTGGGGTGAAGAGGATTCATCATCTTTCTGCAAGTCTTCTAAAGAACTGCCTTTACATGTTCCATCATATTGGGTATCATTGACATCAAGTTTATTGGCCTTTACATTGCTCTGTGAGGTTCTTGTGGATATATCAATGTGTGCAATTATATCTGACATGCATGGAAGACAACTAGTAGTTAGATTTATGTAATGAGTGCATGTAGGAGACGGCATAAATAGTAGGACTTGGGTTAACTAGCAGCAACAAGTCTCATAAACTAAAGGGAGAACACAGATGAAAGCTACATAATATGTATCGTTTGTACTCGAGATTAACTAGATGACACACAAAAGTATTAAAGAACAACATAGGTAATACTAGAAGTGGTATAATACTATAATCACTAGCCCGTGGGATAGCATTGGCTGATGGATGATAATTATGGAACAATGTTACCTAAAGAACAAGTATCTTAGCTGAACTATGGAACAACGTTAACTCCTGAACAAGACCCGTAAGAGATCAGCATGAATATATAGTGAAATGTGATAATCTATTTTCCATGCTTAGATGAATAACAAAGCCATAAATGTTGCACACAAGTAAGATGAGGGTACAACCTATCTGGCCGCCATCGAGAGGAGTGAGCATCATGTGCTGACTTGTCGATGGCCCTGCAGTTGTTGTGGATGTCCATGTCGGGCACGTGCATTCGATGTTGGGAACTGTTGAGTGGGGACTATAGCTCCCTTCTGGTGTATGCTTCCCTTGTTGGAGCAGCTGCGGTGAGTCGGAAGACGGTGTGTCTGAAGATGCAGATAACGCATAATGTTAAGAATGACATATCTCTTTGATCTGAAGAAATACACTAAGAGATCAACAGCAAGGTACGAGAGTGGTCACACGTCTGTTGACTGAAGACTAAATTGGGGTCACACAATTTTATTTTATTTTGGTACTGTCCGATCTACGCCGGATGGCTTGATGGCCGTCTTGTGCCTCCCAGCTGACACTTTTCAGAATCTTCCCCGAAGAGCTAGCGACCAATGGTAGAGCAGCATGCCTCCACCGTCCGTGGCCCCGGCCAAAACCCCGCTCCCCGCCCCACCGCACTGCCGTGGTTGCGCCGCCCCCGGGCCAATCCACAAAGACTCCCCGTCATCCAGATCCGGCGGCGGTAGTACCTTCAACCCACGCAACTCTAAGATAGCCATCTAAGTGTTGCTTCCACGGTGAACTTGCGACCCCGCACCCTTATGCTAGACACCAGCCAACCGGCAGCCTAGGAGCTCCGCCGCCTCGAGGGGTGTTGCTTCCCATTGGGAATCGATTGGCCCAGAATAAAAATTCAAATAACTAACACCTAAATAAAGTGATTTGAGATGAGGGTGCGACCTATCTGGAGGCATGGTGAAGTAGGCAGGTCCAGCTACCGAGTCGGTGAGGCCGGTGCGGTTGTGGTGGCGACTGGCAGCAGGGAAATAGCAATGTCGCGATGGTCGACGGCTACGGGGAAGCAGCGCCGAGACTCTGGACGGATCCGAAGTTGGAGCCGCTCCGGCGCCGTGAACAACGGCGGGGGTGAATCGGCTCCGGTACGGTTCACGTGGCCGTCATCGAGGCAACTCCAGTAGCATGGAGTAAGAGGCACACGGCCCAGTGCACGATGGCAAATGGACAGCGTCTCCGGCATTAGGGAGGAGGGCGGCTGTGAAATTGGTGCGGTGGGGGCGCCATGGAGGAGGAGTTGAGGTTTCGCGGCTCGAGAGAAGGGAGCTTCCCAGGGAGAAGGTGATTTGGCGCCCACGAG
>NC_057795.1:664096941-664097928 GCF_018294505.1 Triticum aestivum
CATGTCTTACAGATGCATTTGTCTGAAATGTGAGCGGGAGTTACAGTTCTACCCCTGCCTTTAGGCTTCTCGGCTTGGGTGTGTGTACTGAGGGTCGGGGATAGTAGAGTAACTTTGCTTCTCCCCAAATAGTGGGCGGGAGCGATTTCAGGCGAGGAGGGCGTGTTTTGAAATATAGTGGGCACGAGCGATTTCGGGCAAGGAGAGCGTATTTTGAAATAGTGGGTGCGAGCTATTTCGGGCGAGGAGAGCGCGTTTTGCCAACCATGGTTTATGAATTATTCGGCACATGTCATGTCGGCCGAGGAGAAGGCGCGCTTGGATGAAGTTACAAACCTACCCTCGATGTACAACGGGCCAATTGATGTGTGTCCCACATAGGACGGTAATTTCGCGTCTCTCATTTATTTGCTCGGGTGAATTCCACCGAGCGGAGGATGTTTAACGGTTCGTTCAAATTTTGGGAGAACAAGCATCCATGTCTACCTTACCAAGTCGATTCGAATCAAATTTTGAAATATTAGCTTGCCACTTCTTTTTTAGATGGAGAGATGATGCTCGGGAGTAATGTGTTTTTACATGCTCGTTGCTAGCAATTTACTATATGACAAATAGTTGACCCACTCAAAAACGTGAGTCAACCCCAAAATGACATATCTCGATTCAATGAAATAACTCGTTCACTAGGTCAAAATAGTGAGCTAAATCCAAAATTGAACACCTCAATCGAGTAGCATGTTGTACAGTATTATAGTACTCCATAAACATGTTGAAATTCAAATAAATGAACTTTTTTGATATACGCATATATCCGTTCATGTGTGGATTGCAGACAACATGTTCTCCAATTTAAATATTTGAATGCAAGTTTATATCGAAACATGGTTTATATCAATCTTTGATGCATAAAACGCGACCTCCCCCTCTCCCGGACTCCTGGTCTCTCTCTCTCTCTCTCTCTCTCTCTCTCTCTCTCCGACAATCTTC
>NC_057795.1:664098131-664100243 GCF_018294505.1 Triticum aestivum
AAACCTTGTTGGTCCCTCTCCCTTTCTCTCCATCTCTCTCTCCCTCTTTGTGTGTGTGGGGGGGGGGGTCTTTCTAGTTCGCATGCATATATACTCCATCTATAGGTATCTCTCGCACACTATGTATGATACTCTAGCTAGTCCAAGCTAGATATCTTGGGTGCACTCATCGTACGCACACAAATTCCTTGGCTCGTTGCCCGTAACTCTCTCACGCACCACTATGTCGTCTCGGAGCTCTTCCCCCTCTCTCTCAAACTCTCCATCTACCTGGGTCACACATACACATGCATATCTCACTCGCACTCGATAGGCCCATCTAAAACTCTATCTCTCTCCCTCGTTCTCTGTCCATCTCACACGCACACACACACAATCTCATGCCTAGCTAGCCAAGTATGATGGTCTCTCACTCAATTGTAGGCACACGCAGTCCCCCCTATATGTATATGACTAGCTAATCTTAGTCTCCATCACAAAAATGTGCATGGTCTATCTCGATTTCTCTTGGGGCATCTTTTTATCGCGCACACACCTCCCTCAATCTCCCACCCATATAGTCCCCTCACAATCTCGAGGGGATCTCTCTATCACAAACACACCCTCTCTCCCTCCCATGCGTCCATGTCCTCCATGTGTCCCTCGTGACCTTTGTTCCTTGTTGGCCAGACCTCTATTGGACATGTGCTATAGGGGTGTCTCTCTCCGTTGCAAACAATCACACACTAGCTATCTTCGTGTATCTCCTCGCCTTGCTTTTCTATCTCGGAGATGCATGCGTGATATGTTTGCATAAGAAATGAAAAAACACACCCTCTCTCTAATTTATCGTTTGTTGTCCCTTTATCTTTCACACACATACTCTTTTTGCACACTTACTCATTCTCCTTCACACGCACTTGATCTGTCTCGACTTAGGCACTCTCTCTCTCTCTCTCTCTCTCTCTCTCTCTGACAATCTTCAATTATGTCACATGCATCTGACACAAAAACCTTGTTGGTCCCTCTCCCTTTCTCTCCATCTCTCTCTCCCTCTTTGTGTGTGTGTGGGGGGGGGGGTCTTTCTAGTTCGCATGCATATATACTCCATCTATAGGTCTCTCTCGCACACTATGTATGATACTCTAACTAGTCCAAGCTAGATATCTTGGGTGCACTCATCGTATGCACACAAATTCCTTGGCTCGTTGCCCGTAACTCTCTCACGCACCACTATGTCGTCTCGGAGCTCTTCCCCCTCTCTCTCAAACTCTCCATCTACGTGGGTCACACATACACATGCATATCTCACTCGCACTCGATAGGCCCATCTAAAACTCTATCTCTCTCCCTCGTTCTCTGTCCATCTCACACGCACACACACACAATCTCATGCCTAGCTAGCCAAGTATGATGGTCTCTCACTCAATTGTAGGCACACGCAGTCCCCCCTATATGTATATGACTAGCTAATCTTAGTCTCCATCACAAAAATGTGCATGGTCTATCTCTATTTCTCTTGGGGCATCTTTTTATCGCGCACACACCTCCCTCGATCTCCCACCCATATAGTCCCCTCACGATCTCGAGGGGATCCCTCTATCACAAACACACCCTCTCTCCCTCCCATGCGTCCATGTCCTCCATGTGTAACTCTTGACCTTTGTTCCTTGTTGGCCAGACCTCTATTGGACATGTGCTACAGGGGTGTCTCTCTCCGTTGCACACAATCACACACTAGCTATCTTCGTGTATCTCCTCTCCTCGCTTTTCTATCTCGGAGATGCATGCGTGATATGTTCGCATAAGAAATGAACAAACACACTCTCTCTCTAATTTATCGTTTGTTGTCCCTTTATCTTTCACACACATACTCTTTTTGCACACTTACTCATTCTCCTTCACACGCACTTGATCTGTCTCGACTTAGGCACTCTCTCTCTCTCTCTCTCTCTGACAATCTTCAATTATGTCACATGCATCTGACACAAAAACCTTGTTGGTCCCTCTCCCTTTCTCTCCATCTCTCTCTCTCTCTTTGTGTGTGTGTGTGGGGGGGGGGTCTTTCTAGTTCGCATGCATATATACTCCATCTATAGGTATCTCTCGCACACTATGTATGATACTCTAGCT